>NC_074697.1:34707214-34708985 GCF_029448725.1 Salvelinus fontinalis | reverse complement strand
TTGTATTTCGTCATATCGCAAACATTTGTGATATCAGATAGGTTAACCTGTTTGGGGTGCAAGCCCGACCTCGGACCGAAAATGACACCCCTGCAGGGCGCGAAATTCAAAATCTATTTTTTTAAAATATTTAACTTTTACACATTAACAAGTCCAATACAGCATTTGAAAGATAAACATCTTGTCAATCCAGCCAACATGTCCGATTTTTTAAATGTTTTACAGAGAAAACACCACATATATTTATGTTAGCTCACCACCAAATACAAAAGTGGACAGACACGTATGAATTATGATTATGAAGTATGAATTATGATTGAAGTAGCATGCACAACCAACCGAAATAAACTAAAACCAACCTAAAGAGCCCAGAAAAAACGACCTCAGATGACAGTCATATAACATGTTACACAATAAATCTATGTTTTGTTCATAAAAAGTGCATATTTTAGCTATAAATCAGTTTTACATTGATGCTACCCAAAAATGCTAATACATAGCTACAGTCTGAATCCAGCCGGGAGTAGCCAGAGAAAATACATACACCAACGTCGGCTACTAATTACACCTCATAAAACATTTCAGAAAAACATATGGTGGATAACTAATGAAAGACAGATATCTTGTGAATACAGACAACATTTCCGATTTTTGAAGTGTTTTACAGCGAAAACACAATATATCGTTATATTAGCTAACATCATAAGCTAGCATAAGGCAGCATTGATTCTAGTCAAGCGCTAGCCTAGCACAGTTAGCAGAGTTAGCATTCAACAGTTCGACATATATATGAAAAAGCATCCCAAATTGGGTCTTATCTTTCTTGGTACTCCATCAGAATGTTGTAACGGGGTCCAATGTCCAGTAGAGTCTTTAGTTGGGTTCCAGAACGAATTATTTCCCTCTTTGGTTAGCTAGCACGATAGCATTGCTGCGCTTGAAAGCTTTTCTTCAAAAAATTCTTCCGTCGTTTCACATCTAAAGTCCAGAATAAATTGCGATAATATAATTAAAGTATATTGAAAAAACATACTTTAGGAGGATTTTGTGACATGTATCAAATAATATCGTAGTCAGGCATCATATTCAACGTTATCTACCTTGTTCCAGAAGCCGAGATCAAATTATCCTTCGCGCCCGGATTTTTTTTTTAGCTGCGCAGGTATCACAAGAAGTTGTGTTATTCAGTCCAGGGACGAGATATTCGACTCCTTTCAATTCTCACTTCCGCATTACAGTCTGACGAACGCCTCTGACGTGTCCCTATGGTCACAAGTCAAATGGCCTTTTATAGAGAAGGTCTTAAAGAGACACATCGCATTTTGGGAAACTCAATTCGGCTGGGAAAATGGCTGTAAAAATATTTCTCTTCGACTTAGAGAAACAATTCAAACCTTTTTAGAAACTACAGACTGTTATCTATCCAACAGTAGTAAATATATGCATATTGGAAAATAAAAAGTTTCTTAGGAGGCCGTTTGAAAATGTGCACACATTTTCCAGTTTTTTCAATATTCAGCGTGCAGCCATAACAGGTTTTAAGATATTAAAAAGTAATTGGTGATTTTTTTCGACAGTGTTGCATGATGGGAATCTAGTGGTTCACTGATATAATCTAGTAAACAAAATAAACTACTTTTTCACTACTCTGTGTGCAAGTGCATTCCTAAACGGCATTTAACGCAGGTCGATGTGATATGATATTATCAGAACACAAAGTGGTTACCGTTAGCGGAAAATGTTGGCACTGGAGAGACTTTTCCTCCACTAC
>NC_074697.1:33879459-33991959 GCF_029448725.1 Salvelinus fontinalis | reverse complement strand
GGGGTGAAACGCTGGTCTAGTTGTGTGGAGAACTGGAAAATGTAATCGGTCACTGTTGTGCCGCTATGCTGTGTGTGTGTGTGTGTGTGTGTGTGTGTGTGTGTGTGTGTGTGTGTGTGTGTGTGTATGTGTGTGTGTGTGTGTGTGTGTGTGTGTGTGTGTGTGTGTGTGTGTGTGTGTATATATACCGGTCTGTAGCACCAAACTCTCGACCATGGTATGGAGGCTTTCTTGCAGACTTGTCTTTCGCAGTGCACCACCCACAACACTTTGGTAAGAATATAAAACAAATATTAACCAGGTAGTTTGAGCCCTGAATGCTGATTGGCTGACAGCCGTAGTATATCAGACCGTGTACCACGGGTATGACAAAACATTTATAAAAAAATTTTACACCCTTTTTTTTACACCCTTTTTTTTTTACCCCGATGCATCCTTCGAAACACAACCCAACCAAGCCGCACTGCTTCTTGACACAATGCACATCCCCAACCCGGAAGCCAGCCGCACCAATGTGTCAGAGGAAACACCGTACACCTGGCGACCTGGTCAGCGTGCACTGCGCCCGGCCCGCCACAGGAGTCGCTAGTGCGCGATGAGACAAGGACATCCCTACCGGCCAAACGCTCCCCTAACTAGGACGATGCTGGGCCCATTGTGCGCCTCCCCATGGGCCTCCCGGTCGCGGCCGGCTGCGACAGAGCCTGTGCTCAAACCCAGAATCTCTGGTGGCACAGCTAGCCCTGCGATGCAGTGCCTCAGACCACTGCCCCACCCGGGAGGCCGCTCTAATTACGTTGTTAACCAGTTTATAATAGCAATAAGGCACCTCGGGGGTTTGTGATATATGGCCAATATACCACGGCTAACGGCTATATCAGGCACTCTGCGTTGCGTCGTGCAAAAACAGCCGTTAAGCTGTGGTATATAGGCCATATACATACCCCCTCGTGCCTTATTGCTTAATTATACACCCAGTGAATCTAGGCTGCTTATCCACCAGCTTTACAGATAGGAGAACATATTACTTATCTCACCTGAAAGAATGTGAGGGAAAAATGTAGATATTCTGCCAGTAGTTTATGGACGAAACCACCCAATCATGGAAGCATGGGGATGGTGTTTGAAGCTGAGCGGCAGTAGTGTAAACGTGTGTGTGTCTCAAATGACCTTATTCCCTATAGTGCACTACATTTGACCAGAGGCCTATCGGTGCCATTTGGGACGGAATTGGTGTGTCCAGATAAGGCAGGAAGAAACCTGTCTCTAAACAGCGATGATGAATGTTGTTCAGGTCCAAGGTATGGGAGGTTTGCCCGCTCCACTCCTCTACACTTCTCTTTGATTTGCCCATTCTGCTGCTGGCCCACTGGTATCCAGGTCTGACTGGGGCGTAACAATACAAACCACATTCTGTATCCAGAACTACATCCCAAACGACACCCTATTCCCTTTGTAGTGCACTACTTTGGACCAGGGTCCATAGGGCTTGGTCAAAAGTAGTGCACTATGTATGGAATAAGGTGCCACTTAGGATGTAACCTAGATTTTGGTTGTAACAATACAAACCAGATTCTGGCTCCCTTATAGCCATGCCAGATGGACAGCATACCAGTCAAACCATGCCTTCTAGTATAGGAAACACACACTGGTGGCTGTAACAGGCTCCATCCAGAACTCACAAGGACCACCTGGGAACAGTAGAGTGTTGGTGCTACTGTATTGTAAAATAACATACTGGTGATAAAATGTGTGCATTGTTAGCTGTGATTTCATTGGGTTGCATCCCAAATGTCACCCTATTCCCTATGTAGTGCACTACTTTTGACCAGAGCCAATACTTTTGACCAGAGCCCATGAAAAGTAGTGCACTATATAGGGAATAGGGTGCCATTTTGTACACAATCGCAGTCGAATGGTTTCTCTCTAATCCGTAGTGACAGTTTCTGGCTCGGGGGTCAATTAAAGCATAAACCCACTAGGTTCTGTAATACATGGTGTTGGGTGGGAAAGACCAACAACAATGGTAGATTCTGTTACCATTATGTTACATACTTACGGGTTCCCCTGTACTCTAGCTATTATTCTCAATGCAATTGGTAGTAAAGTCAGGTGCTCCTTCCAAGGGTTCATCCAAGAGTTCTTTCCCTACACACACATAACCAAACACACACACACCTGAGGATCAGAGTGCTGGAAACCTTCCTGAGGATTTAATGGGGTGTTGGTGGAGCTGCAAAGCTGAGCGAGTCGAAATTTTAAATGTCACATTAACTAAGTAATATATAGACTGTTACATACATCCAATGTGGGTGAGGTCACCACACAGTGACCTTGAAATACTAGTAACACATAATTTTTTGTGTGATTTGTTTTATCTCCAATGCGTGTACGTGTGTTTGTGTGTGTGCTCGTGTGTGTGTTCTGAACACAGCCCAGTGTAGGTGGTCAGTCTGGTGAAGGTTAGAGCCAACTGTAAGGGATTATCTCTCTGTAGAAAAAGATATGTCACGGGTCAAACCCATAAAAATAGATGCATTCTTCCAATGGTAGCTACAGTGATGTCTTCTGTAGGGCAGCATACTGAAGCCCTCCCCTCACATCAATCGTAGTGAAGCTACTAGGTTTTTGGAGGATTTCCTGTGTGATATAAAAAGTGTGAAAGGGACCTTGGATCGTCCTTATATGATCAGGGGGGTACGGAGCAGAGTTTGCTGGCTCATCCTGTAAAATTACTGTTGATAAGGAAAGGAAAAAAGCTACAGCCCACTACAGCTGAGTGCTATATACAGTATTGGGATGCGTCCCAAATGACACTCTATTCCCTATAAAGTGCACTACTTTTGACCAGAGACTTATGGGCCCTTTTCAAAAGCAGTGCACTGAATAGGGATTATGGTGCCATTTGGGACGCATATTTAGACAGTATCTACTGAGGTGGGGAATCAAGCTGTAAAGTGAAAGCAGATGGAGCAAAAGGCTGGAATATTTTCCACTTGAAGTATACTGCTGGTGTTAGGGCCTCCCTCTCTTTCTTTCTGCAATTGCCATACCAGGCGATGATACAGCCTGACAGCATGCTCTGATACAGAGGGGTTGGGTTAAATGTGGAATATGCATTAGAGTTGAATGCATTCAGTTGTGCAACTGTATCCCCTTTCCCTTTCAATGGTGCATCTGTAGAAGTTTGTGAGGGTCTTAGGGTCCAAGACAAATTTATTCAGCCTCCTGAGGTTGAAGAGGTGCTTTTGTACCTTCTTCACCACACTGTCTATGTGAATGGACCTCTTCAGGTTGTCAGTGATGTGCACGTCAAGGAAATGGAAGCTTTTCACCCTCTCCACTGCGGCCCCATCGATGTGGATTGGGGCATGCTCTCTGTGCTGTCTCCTGTAGTCCACGATCAGCTCATTTGTTTTGTTGACGTTGAGGGAAAGGTTATTTTCCTGGCAGCACTCCGCTAGGGCCCTCACCTCCTCCCTGTAGGCTGTTTTGTCATTGTTGGTAACCAGGCCTACCACTGTTGAGTCATCAGCAAACTTGATGATTGAGTTGGAGATGTGCGTGGCCACGCAGTCGTGGGTGAACAGGGAGTAAAGGAGGGGGCTGAGTACTCACCCTTGTGGGGCTCCCACATTGAGGATCAGCGTGGTTGAGGTGTTGTTGCCTACCTGAGGTTGGCCCTTCAGGAAGTCCAGGATCCAGGGTGGGGTTAAGACCTAGGGCCTCGAGCTTAGTGATGAGCTTCAAGGACACTATGGTGTTGAAGGCTGAGTTTCTTACATACAGTAGGTATTCCTCTTGTTCAGATGGGATAGGGCAGGGTGCAGTGCGATGGCGATTGTGTCATCCGTGGATCTGTTGGGACGGTATGCAAATCATAGTGGGTCTAGGGTGTCAGGTAAGGTGGAGGTGATATGATCCTTAAAACCTGTTGAGGATGGGGGCGCTGTTGTCACTATTTATGCTAATCGTGTAATTTTTGAAACGGCTTCCCACAAAATTCTTGATCGTACAATATGCATATTATTATTATTATTGGATAGAAAACAGTCTATAGTTTCTATAGGAGTTGAAATGTTGTCTCTAAGTGGAACAGAAGTCATTCTACAGCAATTTCCCTGACATGGAGTCAGATTTCAGAAATTTTGGCCCCTGATCTGGAGTCAGTTAAAAGGGCACTGGTATTGCTATGAGTATACGGACACTGCTTACGTCTTCCCCTGGATGCCTTTACGTGATGACGATTTGAATGGGGTCGATTGCGCGTTCACAGGCACTACAAATTAAAAAACCCTGAGGCTAGTCACTCTTTTGGAGCTGCGTCATGCGCCTAGAGGACACCGACCCGCACCTGTTCCAAGCATTAGTGGAGGGAGTAATATTACTCTGGTCATGTTTCTACTCGTTATGGGAGTTAAAAACATCATAAGGTAGTTAATTTAAAGCGTTTTATAGCAATTTATATCCGTTTAGTGCGATTTTGGGACATTTATTTCTGAAACGCTGTGAATTGCTGGGCACGCTTCCAGTTCATCCCGAACGCAGTTGGCATTTCCACATGGCAAGAGGACAGCTTTCCACCAAAAGACGATTGGACCCAAGAAAGGATCCTTTGCCCAAGATACTGATGGAAGAACAGCTCAAAGTAGGACATTTTTATTATGATAAATCGTGTTTCTGTCGAAAAATGTTAGTGGCTTAGGACGCCATGTTTTTTGACGTAGCTTCGCTTGGCGCAAACTGTATTGAAAAGTAAGGATAATTTAAAAAATGTAATTCCGCGATTGTATTAAGAATTAAATTGTCTATCAATCCCTGTCCACCCTATATTTTTTAGTCACGTTTATGAGTATTTATGTATAAGAGTAGATCACTGTCTAATATGGCGCACGGACATTTTCTCACCAGCTGGGCTACATTTCACATTGTCTAACCATGATTTTGGTGGCTAAATATAAACATTTTCGATCAAAGTCTATATGGATTGTGTAATATGATGTTACAGGAGTGTCATCTGAAGAATTCTGAGAAGGTTAGTGAAAAAATTAATATATTTTGGCGATGTTGACTTTTATCGCTCACTTTGGCTAGAATCAATGCTGGGCTGCTATGTGCTATGTGCTATGCTAATATAACGATTTATTGTGTTTTCGCTGTAAGACACTTAGAAAATCTGAAATATTGTCTGTATTCACAGGATCTGTGTCTTTCGATTAGTGTATGCTGTGTATTTTTACGAAATGTTTGATGATTAGTAAGTAGGTAAACACGTTGCTCTATGTAGTTTTTCTAGTCCATTTGTGACGGTGGGTGCAATAATAACCTATGCCATCTACCTGAAATATGCACTTTTTTCTAACAAAACCTATCCCATACCATAAATATGTTATCAGACTGTCATCTGATGAGTTTTTTTCTTGGTTAGGGGCTATAAATATCTTAGTTTAGCCGAATTGGTGATAGCTACTGGTGTTGGTGGACAAATAAAAGATGGTGGATTATGCTAATGTGTTTTTAGGTAATAGATGTACATCTTTACATATTGTGTCTTCCCTGTAAAACATTTTAAAAATCGGACATGTTGGCTGGATTCACAAGATCTGTGTCTTTCATTAGCTGTATTGGACTTTAATGTGTGAAAGTTAAATATTTTAAAAAAATATTTTTTTTTGAATTTCGCGGCACTGGTTTTTCAGTGGGGGTGGGGGGGGAGTGCCGCTAGCGGCACCCTCATCCTAGACAGGTTAACTAGCCTCTCAAAGCCCTTCATGATGACAGAAGTGAGTGCTACTGGGCGATAGTAATTTAGTTCTGTTACGTTCACTTTCTTGGGTACAGGAACAATGGTGAAGCAAGTGAGGATTGAAATGGAATATGTCCATAAACACTCCAGCCAGTTGGTCTGCACATGCTCTGTCACACCCTGATCTGTTTCACCTGTCTTTGTGCTTGTCTCCACCCCTCTCCAGGTGTCGCCCATCTTCCCCTTTATCCCCTGTGCATCTATACTTGTGTTCTCTGTTTGTCTGTTGCCAGTTCGTCTTGTCTCGTCAAGCCTACCAGTGTGTTTTTCTCCCTCCTGTTTCCTTGAGACCCTGTTGTCTAGTTTTGATCATTCGGCCTGCCCTGAGCCTGCATGCAGGTCTGTACCTTTTGCCACTGCCCTGGATTACTGACCTCTGCCTGCCCCCGACCCTGAGCCTGCCTGTCACTATGTACCTTTTGTCACTGCCCTGGATTACTGATCTCTGCCTGCCCCGGACCCTGAGCCTGCCTGTCGCTCTGTACTTTACGGACTCTGCCCTGGACTACTGACCCTTGTCTGCCCTTGACCTGTTCTTTGCCTGCCCCCTTTTTATATAATAAACGTATGTTATTTGAACGGTCTGCATCTGGGTCTTTTCCTGAGACGTGATATGCTCTGAGGAAGTGGCTTGGGATGCCGTCTGGGCCGGCAGCCCTGCGAGGGTTAACTCACTTAAATATTTTACTCACCTCGGCCATGGAGAACGCTCCTGCGTCAGTGGCTCTGTGTTTTCCTCAAAGTGGACGAAGAAGGTGGTAAGCTTGTCTGGGAGTGAGGCGTCAGTGTCCATGATGGGGCTGGCTTTCCCCTTATAATCTGTGATTGTCTGGAGTCCATGCCACATATGTCTTGTGTCTGAGCCATTGAATTGCAACTCCACTTTGTCCCTGTACAGTCATTTTGTCTCTTTGATTGCCTTACGGAGGGCATAGCTGGTCTGTTTGTACACATCCAAGTTCCCAGTCATCTTACCATGGTTAAACGCGGTGGTTTACGCTTTCAGTTTTGCGTGACTGCTGACATCTATCCACGTTTTTTGGTTTGGATAAGTTCTAATCATCACACTGGGAGCAACATCCTCTATGCACTTCCTGAGGAACTCAGGCACCGTATCAGTGTATACGTCAATACTATTCTTAGAGGCAACCCGGGTGATCAAAACAATCTTGAAGAATAGATTCAAATAAAATAAAATAAAAGTTTATTTGTCACGTGCGCCGAATGCAACAGTGAAATGCTTACTTACAGGCTCTTGTCATGTTTTGTCTTTGATCATCTTGTCTTGTCCCTGTGCTTCCCTCTGCTGGTCTTTTTAGGTTCTTTCCCTCTTTCTATTCCTCTCTCTCCTCCTCCCTCTTTCCCTCTCCCGCTCTCTCTCTCTATCGTTCCGTTCTTGATCCCAGCTGTTTCTCATTCTCCTAACGACCTCATTTAGTCTTTCACACCTGTCCCCTATTTTGCCCTCTGATTAGAGTCCCTATTTCTCCCTCTGTTTTCCGCTTCTGTCTTTGTCGGATTCTTGTTTGAGGTTTGCTGTTCTGTGTCCTTGTTGCGCCCTGTCGTGTTTTTTGCCTTTGTCAGATGCTGCGTGTGAGCAGGTGTCTATGTCAGCTACGGTCTGTGTCCTCCTGAAGCGACCTGCAGTCTGTGGTCGCGTCTCCAGTCGTTCCTCTCTACTGACAAGAGGTTTTCAGTTTCCTGTGTTGGAATTTCCTTTGAGAAGATCCAGGAGAATCATTGTTTGTTTAAGAATGGAATAAAGACTCTGTTTCTATTACGTCGCTTTTGGGTCCTCCTTCATCAGCATAACAGAAGAATCCGACCAAGAATGGACCCAGCGACTACGGATTCTCTCAACACTGCCGTCAAGATCCAGGGGGCAATGCTCGGCAGACACGAGCAGGAATTGTCTGCTGCTCGTCATGCCGTTGAGACCCTGGCCGCTCAGGTCTCCGATCTCTCAGGACAGTTTCAGAGTCTTCGTCTCGTACCACCAGCTACTTCCTGGTCTTCCGAGTCTCCGGAACCTAGGGTTAATAATCCACCATGTTACTCTGGGCAGCCCACTGAGTGTCGCTCCTTTCTCACCCAGTGTGATATTGTGTTCTCTCTCCAGCCCAACACATACTCTGGAGAGAGAGCTCGGATCGCTTACGTCATATCACTCCTTACTGGTCGGGCTCGGGAGTGGGGGACAGCTATCTGGGAGGCAAGGGCTGAGTGTTCTAACGTTTATCAGAACTTTAAGGAGGAGATGATACGGGTCTTTGATCGTTCAGTTTTTGGGAAGGAGGCTTCCAGGGGTCTGGCTTCCCTATGTCAAGGTGATCGATCCATAACGGATTACTCTATAGAGTTTCGTACTCTTGCTGCATCCAGTGACTGGAACGAGCCGGCGTTGCTCGCTCGTTTTCTGGAGGGACTCCACGCTGAGGTTAAGGATGAGATTCTCTCCCGGGAGGTTCCTTCCAGCGTGGACTCTTTGATTGCACTCGCCATCCGCATAGAACGACGGGTAGATCTTCGTCACCGAGCTCGTGGAAGAGAGCTCGCGTTAACGGGTTTTCCCTTCTCCGCATCTCAACCATCTTCTCTCATCGGCTCAGAGACTGAACCCATGCAGCTGGGAGGTATTCACATCTCGACTAAGGAGAGGGAACGGAGAATCACCAACCGCCTTTGCTTCTATTGCGGTGCTGCTGGACATTTTGTCATGTCATGTCCAGTTAAAGGCCAGAGCTCATCAGTAAGCGGAGGGCTACTGGTGAGCGCTACTACTCAGGTCTCTCCATCAAGATCCTGTACTACCTTGTCGGTCCATCTACGCTGGACCGGGTCGGCTGCTTCCTGCAGTGCCTTGATAGACTCTGGGGCTGAGGGTTGTTTTATGGACGAAGCATGGGCTCGGAAACATGACATTCCTCTCAGAGAGTTAGGGAGGCTCACACCCATGTTCGCTTTAGATGGTAGTCCTCTCCCCAGTATCAGATGTGAGACACTACCTTTAACCCTCACAGTATCTGGTAACCACAGTGAGACCATTTCTTTTTTGATTTTTCGTTCACCTGTTACACCTGTTGTTTTGGGTCATCCCTGGTTAGTATGTCATAATCCTTCTATTAATTGGTCTAGTAATTCTATCCTATCCTGGAACGTTTCTTGTCATGTGAAGTGTTTAATGTCTGCTATCCCTCCTGTTTCTTCTGTCCCCTCTACTCAGGAGGAACCTGGTGATGTGACAGGAGTACCGGAGGAATATCATGATCTACGCACGGTCTTCAGTCGGTCCAGAGCCAACTCTCTTCCTCCTCACCGGTCGTATGATTGTTGTATTGATCTCCTTCCGGGGACCACTCCCCCTCGGGGTAGACTATTCTCTCTGTCGGCTCCCGAACGTAAGGCTCTCGAGGATTATCTGTCTGCTGAAGGCATTCAGATGGATCCCGCTAAGGTCCAGGCTGTCAGCGATTGGCCCGTTCCTAAGTCACGTGTCGAGTTACAGCGCTTTCTCGGTTTCGCTAATTTCTATCGGCGTTTCATTCGTAATTTCGGTCAAGTGGCTGCCCCTCTCACAGCTCTGACTTCTGTCAAGTCTTGCTTTAAGTGGTCCGGTTCCGCCCAGGGAGCTTTTGATCTCCTCAAGAAGCGTTTTACATCCGCCCCTATCCTTGTTACTCCTGACGTCACTAAACAATTCATTGTCGAGGTTGACGCTTCAGAGGTGGGCGTGGGAGCCATTCTGTCCCAGCGCTTCCAGTCTGACGATAAGGTCCATCCTTGCGCTTACTTTTCTCATCGCTTGTCGCCATCGGAACGCAACTATGATGTGGGTAACCGCGAACTGCTCGCCATCCGCTTAGCCTTAGGCGAATGGCGACAGTGGTTGGAGGGGGCGACCGTTCCTTTTGTCGTTTGGACTGACCATAAGAACCTTGAGTACATCCGTTCTGCCAAACGACTTAATGCACGTCAAGCTCGTTGGGCATTGTTTTTCGCTCGTTTCGAGTTCGAGATTTCCTATCGTCCGGGAAATAAGAACACCAAGCCTGATGCTTTATCCCGTCTCTTTAGTTCTCCTGTGGTTTCTACCGAACTCGAGGGGATTCTCCCTGAGGGTCGTGTTGTCGGGTTGACTGTCTGGGGAATTGAGAGACAGGTAAAGCAAGCACTCACTCACACTGCGTCGCCGCGCGCTTGTCCTAGTAACCTTCTGTTCGTTCCTGTCTCTACTCGTCTGGCTGTTCTTCAGTGGGCTCATTCTGCCAAGTTAGCTGGCCACCCCGGCGTTCGGGGTACGCTTGCTTCTATTCGCCAGCGGTTTTGGTGGCCTACTCAGGAGCGGGACACGCGTCGTTTCGTGGCTGCTTGTTCGGACTGCGCGCAGACTAAGTCAGGTAACTCTCCTCCTGCCGGTCGTCTCAGACCGCTTCCCATTCCTTCTCGTTCATGGTCTCACATCGCCTTAGACTTTATTACCGGTCTGCCTTCGTCTGCGGGGAGGACTGTGAGATCCACCAATAAACGTAGGATTAAGAGTCCTAGGTATTGTCGCGGTCAGAGAGTGTGGCTTTCCACTCGTAACCTTTCCCTTACGACAGCTTCTCGCAAGTTGACGCCGCGGTTCATTGGTCCGTTCCGTGTCTCTCAGGTCGTTAATCCTGTCGCTGTGCGACTGTTTCTTCCGCGACATCTTCGTCGCGTCCACCCTGTCTTCCATGTCTCTTGTGTCAAGCCTTTTCTTCGCGCCCCCGTTCGTCTTCCCTCCCCCCCTCCCGTCCTTGTCGAGGGCGCACCTATTTACAAGGAACGGAGGATCATGGACATGCGTTCTCGGGGACGTGGTCACCAGTACTTAGTGGATTGGGGGGGTTACGGTCCTGAGGAGAGGAGTTGGGTTCCATCTCGGGATGTGCTGGACCGTTCCTTGATTGATGATTTCCTTCGTTGCTGCCAGGGTTCCTCCTCGAGTGCGCCAGGAGGCGCTTGGTGAGTGGGGGGGTACTGTCATGTTTTGTCTTTGATCATCTTGTCTTGTCCCTGTGCTTCCCTCTGCTGGTCTTTTTAGGTTCTTTCCCTCTTTCTATTCCTCTCTCTCCTCCTCCCTCTTTCCCTCTCCCGCTCTCTCTCTCTATCGTTCCGTTCTTGATCCCAGCTGTTTCTCATTCTCCTAACGACCTCATTTAGTCTTTCACACCTGTCCCCTATTTTGCCCTCTGATTAGAGTCCCTATTTCTCCCTCTTTTTTCCGCTTCTGTCTTTGTCGGATTCTTGTTTGAGGTTTGCTGTTCTGTGTCCTTGTTGCGCCCTGTCGTGTTTTTTGCCTTTGTCAGATGCTGCGTGTGAGCAGGTGTCTATGTCAGCTACGGTCTGTGTCCTCCTGAAGCGACCTGCAGTCTGTGGTCGCGTCTCCAGTCGTTCCTCTCTACTGACAAGAGGTTTTCAGTTTCCTGTGTTGGAATTTCCTTTGAGAAGATCCAGGAGAATCATTGTTTGTTTAAGAATGGAATAAAGACTCTGTTTCTATTACGTCGCTTTTGGGTCCTCCTTCATCAGCATAACAGCTCTAACCAATAGTGCAAAAAAGGTATTAGGTGAACAATAGGTGAGTAAAGAAATAAAAACAACAGTAAAAAGACAGTGAAAAATAACAGTAGCAATCAGAGATTTGGTCAGATCAATGATGAACAGCCCTTACCATGGATACTTCCTGTTTAAATTTCTGCCTATAGGAGGGGAGGAGCAAAATGGAGGCATGATCTGATTTGCCAAAAGGGACCGGGGAGGGCCTTGTAGTCGTCCCGAGAGGTGGAGTAGCAATGCTCAATGAGCGAGTAGCACAGGAGATGTGTTGATAGAACTTTGGTTGCCTTTTCCTCAGATGTCCTTTATTAAAGTCCCCAGCAACAATAAATACGGCCTCAGGATATGCGGTTTCATTAGTATGCTTCCCAAGTTGTATTGCCTTAACAGAATATAACGTGGTAGTTACAGTCATTGCCTTGTAGTATAACTCCCAAAGAGGCATAATTGCAACAAGTCCACAGAAAGAACAAAAAATACAGTACAATATGTAAAGCTAATGAGTACAGTCCGTGCTACCTTCTGTCCCTTTCATCAACCACATTCCACAAGTTATTCTTGCTCAGTTCATATCACACTTGCCAAAATAATGAGTTCACCAAAGTGCATTCCCACTGAGGATGCTGATAGACCAGGCATGGTTCTGGGCTCAGGTTACCCATGGTGCACTCTATTACAGGGTTCACTGGGCCGCTGTCACCTGCATCTCGCTTACGATCTTCAAGGGACTCCAACATGATTATTAAAACATTACAAAACTCTCAAAACACTACGCAACAAAACTCATGAGAAACTGCTTGGAAATAAACTCTCCGAATAAACTTTCAAAACGTTAAGAAAGCTCGTGCAAAACCGGAGTGCATGGTGCATTCGTGACATTTTTACATTCTTTGTGTGGACGTTTTTCAAGCAGGCATGTTTCTCACTCAGTGGTCAACATCTATTGTTTTGTTGGAAAGTTTTTCTCCTGATACGAATGGAAATAGCCAACAGGCTAATAGCTGGGACTGTCTACCTGCAGAGCCATTAACCAAACAGACCAAACAGTGACTGCGTCCCAAATGCACCCTATTCCCTATTTACTGTAGTGCATTACTTTTGACCAGAGCACTATGTGTGACATGTGTGACTCAGCCAGAGTTAATGTGTTTGAAGCTGAGTCTGAAGCTGAGGTGATTAGAGAGAAGAAACAGGAGAAGCGTCGTCACGCTCTGCTCTGAAAGCCACATGTAAACATCTCCTTGTGGAAAAAGATCCCAAATACCCCTCCTCCTGATTCTAACCCAACCAGACCTGGGTTCAAATACTATTGAAAAATCATTTCTAATACTTTACCTGTGCTTGATTGAGCTTGCCTGGCTTAATGGATCAATAGAATTGTCCCAGTATTGCAAACCCTGCCCATCTGGCACTCCAGGCAGGCTAAAACAAACGCTCAAAGTATTTGAAAGATTTCAATTAGCATTTTAACCCAGGTCTGAACCCAACCCAACCACTGTACTAGATGAGCCAGCGGGGGAGGAAGGTACAGACAGTAGACATTCAGACAACACTCTCTTGAGTAAAATGATACAAATAAATATTTATAGCACATCTTTTGGTGATGTAAGCAGAAAAGGCCTCAAAACGTTTCCAGGCTGGTGTTTGTCTGTGATGATTGACAGGGCCGGCCCTAGCTTTTTGGGGACCCTAAGCATTTTTTTGCTGCAATTTCCTGCCATTCATGTTGTGGGTGCAGAGAAAATGTTGCAGTTTTAAAGCAAGTTTCTGCAATTCTACACATTTTGCAATGGGGCGGAGCGCAGACTGCATTTTTATAACTAATTTAATGTAATTCTACAAATTTTGCAATTGTCACGCCTGCTCCCTCCCTCCGGAGCTCGATGTCGCTGGTCTACCAACCACCGGCCCTGACAACCCACATTGTGCACACCTGGTAACCATCATTGCACACACCTGCTCATCATTTTCTCCTTGATTACTCCCCCTTTACTTAGCCCTCAGTTGTCTTCAGTCACTAGGTGTTATTGTTTTCTCTCATGTTATGTACACGCCTCATGTTTGTTCATTTGCGTCGGTTCTTTATTAAAATCACCTTCCGCACCTGTTTCCTGACTCCCACCGTATATGTTACAGCCATGGTGTGGAGAGAAACCATTTGCAGTTTTACAGCTAATTTCCTGCAATTCTACACATTTTGCCATGGCTTATGCAATGTTAATATGATATCTGAGTGAGAATGATGGGGGCCCAGTGGAGGTCAGGGCCCGTGGCCATGTACCCTTCTTACCTGGTCGATTATTAGACCATGATTACTACAAGTTTGGATAGCTGGATAGACAAATTTACCAATCTAATAATTTTTTACAGCTATGGGTGATCGAGTGGCTATCAAATGAATGACATCACAAGAGAAACTGCTGATGGAAAACCAAATTTCGAAATTGCACCTTGTGTATTGCATTTCTAATATTCTAACTCTCAACAAGTAGGTTGAAACCCTGACTGAGTTTCCCAATAAAAATGTATATATATATGCTGTATATCATGAACCTACATCATAACTATTGTTATGGTACAGTAGTCGTGAACTTAAATCATAACTATTGTTATGGTACAGTAGACATGAACCTAAATCATAACTATTGTTATGGTACAGTAGTCATGAACCTACATCATAACTATTGTTATGGTACAGTAGTCATGAACCTACATCATAACTATTGTTATGGTTCAGTAGACCTGAACCTACAGGACAATTGTTATGGTACAGTAGTCATGAACCTACATCATAACTATTGTTATGGTACAGTAGACATGAACCTACAGGACTATTGTTATTGTACAGTAGACATGAACCTACATCATAACTATTGTTATGGTACAGGAGTCATGAACCTACATCATAACGATTGTTATGGTACAGTAGTCATGAACCTACATCATAACTATCGTTATGGTACAGTAGTCATGAACCTACATCATAACTAATGTTATGGTACAGGAGTCATGAACCTACATCATAACTATCGTTATGGTACAGTAGTCATGAACCTACATCATAACTACTGTTAATGTACAGTAGACATGAACCTACATCATAACTATAGCTATGGTACAGTAGACATGAACCTACATCATAACTATTGCTATGGTACAGTAGTCATGAACCTACAGGACTATTGTTATGGTACAGTAGTCATGAACCTACATCATAACTATTGTTATGGTACAGTAGACATGAACCTACAGGAAAATTGTTATGATACAGTAGTCATGAACCTACAGTACTATTGTTATGGTACAGTAGTCATGAACATACATCATAACTATTGTTATGGTACAGTAGTCATGAACCTACATCATAACTATTGTTATGGTACAGTAGTCATGAACCTACATCATAACTATTGTTATGGTTCAGTAGACCTGAACCTACAGGACAATTGTTATGGTACAGTAGTCATGAACCTACATCATAACTATTGTTATGGTACAGTAGACATGAACCTACAGGACTATTGTTATTGTACAGTAGACATGAACCTACATCATAACTATTGTTATGGTACAGGAGTCATGAACCTACATCATAACGATTGTTATGGTACAGTAGTCATGAACCTACATCATAACTATCGTTATGGTACAGTAGTCATGAACCTACATCATAACTACTGTTAATGTACAGTAGACATGAACCTACATCATAACTATAGCTATGGTACAGTAGACATGAACCTACATCATAACTATTGCTATGGTACAGTAGTCATGAACCTACAGGACTATTGTTATGGTACAGTAGTCATGAACCTACATCATAACTATTGTTATGGTACAGTAGACATGAACCTACAGGACAATTGTTATGATACAGTAGTCATGAACCTACAGGAATATTGTTATGGTACAGTAGTCATGAACATACATCATAATTATTGTTATGGTACAGTAATCATGAACCTACATCAAAACTATTGTTATGGTACAGTAGACATGAACCTACATCATAACTATTGTTATGGTACAGTAGTCATGAACCTACAGGACAATTGTTATGATACAGTAGTCATGAACCTACATCATAACTATTGTTATGGTACAGTAGACATGAACCTACAGGACAATTGTTATGATACAGTAGTCATGGACCTACATCATAACTATTGTTATGGTACAGTAGAAATGAACCTACATGACTATTGTTATGGTACAGTAGACATGAACCTACATCATAACTATCGTTATGGTACAGTAGTCATGAACCTACATCATAACTACTGTTAATGTACAGTAGTCATGAACCTACAGGACAATTGTTATGGTACAGTAGACATGAACCTACATCATAACTATTGTTATGGTACAGTAGTCATGAACCTACAGGACTATTGTTATGGTACAGTAGTCATGAACCTACACGATTATTGTTATGGTACAGTAGTCATGAACCTACATCATAACTATTGTTATGGTACAGTAGACATGAACCTACAGGACTATTGTTATGGTACAGTAGACATGAAACTACATCATAACTATTGTTATGGTACAGTAGTCGTGAACCTACATCATAACTATTGTTATGGTACAGTAGTCATGAACCTACATCATAACTATTGTTATGGTACAGTAGACATGAACCTACATCATAACTATTGTTATGGTACAGTAGACATGAACCTACATCATAACTATTGTTATGGTACAGTAGACATGAACCTACAGGACAATTGTTATGGTACAGTAGTCATGAACCTACAGGACTATTGTTATGGTACAGTAGTCATGAACCTAAACCATAACTATTGTTATGGTACAGTAGTCATGAACCTACATCATAACTATTGTTCTGGTACAGTAATCTTGCACCTACATCATAACTATCGTTATGGTACAGTAGTCATGAACCTACAGGACAATTGTTATGGTACAGTAGACATGAACCTACAGGACTATTGTTATGGTACAGTAGTCATGAACCTACATCATAACTATTGTTATGGTACAGTAGACATGAACCTAAATCATAACCATTGTTATGGTACAGTAGTCATGAACCTACATCATAACTATTGTTCTGGTACAGTAATCTTGCACCTACATCATAACTATTGTTATGGTACAGTAGTCATGAACCTACATCATAACTATTGTTATGGTACAGTAGACATGAAACTACAGCATAACTATTGTTATGTTACAGTAGACATGAACCTCATCATAACTATTGTTCTGGTACAGTAGTCATGAACCTACAGGACTATTGTTATGGTACAGTAGACATGAACCCACATCATAACTATTGTTATGGTACAGTAATCTTGCACCTACATCATAACTATTGTTATGGTACAGTAATCTTGCACCTACATCATAACTATTGTTATGGTACAGTAGACATGAACCTACAGGACTAATGTTATTGTACAGTAGAAATGAACCTACATGACTATTGTTATGGTACAGTAGTCATGAACCTACATCATAACTATTGTTATGGTACAGTAGTCATGAACCTACATCATAACTATTGTTATGGTACAGTAGACATGAACCTACATCATAACTATTGTTATGTTACAGTAGACATGAACCTACAGGACAATTGTTATGGTACATTAGTCATGAACCCACATCATAACTATTGTTATGGTAAAGTAGACATGAACCTACAGGACAATTGTTTTGGTACAGTAGACATGAACCTACATCATAACTATTGTTATGGTACAGTAGTCATGAACCTACAGGACTATTGTTATGGTACAGTAGACATGAAACTACATCATAACTATTGTTATGGTACAGTAGTCGTGAACCTACATCATAACTATTGTTATGGTACAGTAGTCATGAACCTACATCATAACTATTGTCATGGTACAGTAGTCATGAACCTACATCATAACTATTGTTATGGTACAGTAGACATGAACCTACATCATAACTATTATTATGGTACAGTAGTCATGAACCTACAGGACAATTGTTATGGTACATTAGTCATGAACCTACATCATAACTCTTGTTATGGTACATTAGACATGAACCTACAGGACTATTGTTATTGTACAGTAGACATGAACCTACATCATAACTATCGTTATGGTACAGTAGTCATGAACCTACATCATAACTATTGTTATGGTACAGTAGTCATGAACCTACAGGACAATTGTTATGGTACAGTAGTCATGAACCTACAGGACTATTGTTATGGTACAGTAGACATGAACCCACATCATAACTATTGTTATGGTACAGTAATCTTGCACCTACATCATAACTATTGTTATGGTACAGTAATCTTGCACCTACATCATAACTATTGTTATGGTACAGTAGACATGAACCTACTGGACTAATGTTATTGTACAGTAGAAATGAACCTACATGACTATTGTTATGGTACAGTAGTCATGAACCTACATCATAACTATTGTTATGGTACAGTAGTCATGAACCTACATCATAACTATTGTTATGGTACAGTAGACATGAACCTACATCATAACTATTGTTATGTTACAGTAGACATGAACCTACAGGACAATTGTTATGGTACATTAGTCATGAACCCACATCATAACTATTGTTATGGTAAAGTAGACATGAACCTACAGGACAATTGTTTTGGTACAGTAGACATGAACCTACATCATAACTATTGTTATGGTACAGTAGTCATGAACCTACAGGACTATTGTTATGGTACAGTAGACATGAAACTACATCATAACTATTGTTATGGTACAGTAGTCGTGAACCTACATCATAACTATTGTTATGGTACAGTAGTCATGAACCTACATCATAACTATTGTCATGGTACAGTAGTCATGAACCTACATCATAACTATTGTTATGGTACAGTAGACATGAACCTACATCATAACTATTGTTATGGTACAGTAGTCATGAACCTACAGGACAATTGTTATGGTACATTAGTCATGAACCTACATCATAACTCTTGTTATGGTACATTAGACATGAACCTACAGGACTATTGTTATTGTACAGTAGACATGAACCTACATCATAACTATCGTTATGGTACAGTAGTCATGAACCTACATCATAACTATTGTTATGGTACAGTAGTCATGAACCTACAGGACAATTGTTATGGTACAGTAGTCATGAACCTACAGGACTATTGTTATGGTACAGTAGACATGAACCTACATCATAACTATCGTTATGGTACAGTAGTCATGAACCTTCAGGACTATTGTTATGGTACAGTAGACATGAACCTACAGGACTATTGTTATGGTACAGTAGACATGAACCTACATCATAACTATCGTTATGGTACAGTAGTCATGAACCTACATCATAACTATTGTTATGGTACAGTAGTCATGAACCTACAGGACAATTGTTATGGTACAGTAGTCATGAACCTACAGGACTATTGTTATGGTACAGTAGACATGAACCTACATCATAACTATCGTTATGGTACAGTAGTCATGAACCTACAGGACTATTGTTATGGTACAGTAGACATGAACCTACAGGACTATTGTTATGGTACAGTAGTCATGAACCTACATCATAACTATTGTTATGGTACAGTAGACATGAACCTAAATCATAACTATTGTTATGGTACAGTAGTCATGAACCTACATCATAACTATTGTTCTGGTACAGTAATCTTGCACCTACATCATAACTATTGTTATGGTACAGTAGTCATGAACCTACATCAAAACTATTGTTATGGTACAGTAGACATGAAACTACAGCATAACTATTGTTATGTTACAGTAGACATGAACCTACATCATAACTATTGTTCTGGTACAGTAGTCATGAACCTACAGGACTATTGTTATGGTACAGTAGACATGAACCCACATCATAACTATTGTTATGGTACAGTAATCTTGCACCTACATCATAACTATTGTTATGGTACAGTAATCTTGCACCTACATCATAACTATTGTTATGGTACAGTAGACATGAACCTACAGGACTAATGTTATTGTACAGTAGAAATGAACCTACATGACTATTGTTATGGTACAGTAGTCATGAACCTACATCATAACTATTGTTATGGTACAGTAGTCATGAACCTACATCATAACTATTGTTATGGTACAGTAGACATGAACCTACAGGACTATTGTTATGGTACAGTAGTCATGAACCTACAGAATTATTGTTATGGTACAGTAGTCATGAACCTACAGGACTATTGTTATGGTACATTAGACATGAAACTACATCATAACTATTGCTATGGTACAGTAGTCGTGAACCTACATCATAACTATTGTTATGGTACAGTAGTCATGAACCTACATCATAACTATTGTCATGGTACAGTAGTCATGAACCTACATCATAACTATTGTTATGGTACAGTAGACATGAACCTACATCATAACTATTGTTATGGTACAGTAGACATGAACCTACAGGACAATTGTTATGATACAGTAGTCATGAACCTACATCATAACTATTGTTATGGTACAGTAGAAATGAACCTACATGACTATTGTTATGGTACAGTAGACATGAACCTACATCATAACTATCGTTATGGTACAGTAGTCATGAACCTACAGGACAATTGTTATGGTACAGTAGACATGAACCTACATCATAACTATTGTTATGGTACAGTAGTCATGAACCTACAGGACTATTGTTATTGTACAGTAGACATGAACCTACATCATAACTATCGTTATGGTACAGTAATCATGAACCTACAGGACTACTGTTATGGTACAGTAGACATGAACCTACATCATAACTGTTGTTATGGTACAGTAGACACGAACCTACATCATACTATTGTTATGGTAAAGTAGACATGAACCTACATCATAACAATTGTTATGGTACAGTAGACATGAACCTACAGGACAATTGTTATGGTACAGTAGTCATGAACCTACAGGACTATTGTTATGGTACAGTAGTCATGAACCTACACGATTATTGTTATGGTACAGTAGTCATGAACCTACATCATAACTATTGTTATGGTACAGTAGACATGAACCTACTGGACTAATGTTATTGTACAGTAGAAATGAACCTACATGACTATTGTTATGGTACAGTAGTCATGAACCTACATCATAACTATTGTTATGGTACAGTAGTCATGAACCTACATCATAACTATTGTTATGGTACAGTAGACATGAACCTACATCATAACTATTGTTATGTTACAGTAGACATGAACCTACAGGACAATTGTTATGGTACATTAGTCATGAACCCACATCATAACTATTGTTATGGTAAAGTAGACATGAACCTACAGGACAATTGTTTTGGTACAGTAGACATGAACCTACATCATAACTATTGTTATGGTACAGTAGTCATGAACCTACATCATAACTATTGTTATGGTACAGTAGTCATGAACCTACAGGACAATTGTTATGGTACATTAGTCATGAACCTACATCATAACTCTTGTTATGGTACATTAGACATGAACCTACAGGACTATTGTTATTGTACAGTAGACATGAACCTACATCATAACTATCGTTATGGTACAGTAGTCATGAACCTACATCATAACTATTGTTATGGTACAGTAGTCATGAACCTACAGGACAATTGTTATGGTACAGTAGTCATGAACCTACAGGACTATTGTTATGGTACAGTAGACATGAACCTACATCATAACTATCGTTATGGTACAGTAGTCATGAACCTTCAGGACTATTGTTATGGTACAGTAGACATGAACCTACAGGACTATTGTTATGGTACAGTAGACATGAACCTACATCATAACTATCGTTATGGTACAGTAGTCATGAACCTACATCATAACTATTGTTATGGTACAGTAGTCATGAACCTACAGGACAATTGTTATGGTACAGTAGTCATGAACCTACAGGACTATTGTTATGGTACAGTAGACATGAACCTACATCATAACTATCGTTATGGTACAGTAGTCATGAACCTACAGGACTATTGTTATGGTACAGTAGACATGAACCTACAGGACTATTGTTATGGTACAGTAGTCATGAACCTACATCATAACTATTGTTATGGTACAGTAGACATGAACCTAAATCATAACTATTGTTATGGTACAGTAGTCATGAACCTACATCATAACTATTGTTCTGGTACAGTAATCTTGCACCTACATCATAACTATTGTTATGGTACAGTAGTCATGAACCTACATCATAACTATTGTTATGGTACAGTAGACATGAAACTACAGCATAACTATTGTTATGTTACAGTAGACATGAACCTACATCATAACTATTGTTCTGGTACAGTAGTCATGAACCTACAGGAGTATTGTTATGGTACAGTAGACATGAACCCACATCATAACTATTGTTATGGTACAGTAATCTTGCACCTACATCATAACTATTGTTATGGTACAGTAATCTTGCACCTACATCATAACTATTGTTATGGTACAGTAGACATGAACCTACAGGACTAATGTTATTGTACAGTAGAAATGAACCTACATGACTATTGTTATGGTACAGTAGTCATGAACCTACATCATAACTATTGTTATGGTACAGTAGTCATGAACCTACATCATAACTATTGTTATGGTACAGTAGACATGAACCTACAGGACTATTGTTATGGTACAGTAGTCATGAACCTACAGAATTATTGTTATGGTACAGTAGTCATGAACCTACAGGACTATTGTTATGGTACATTAGACATGAAACTACATCATAACTATTGTTATGGTACAGTAGTCGTGAACCTACATCATAACTATTGTTATGGTACAGTAGTCATGAACCTACATCATAACTATTGTCATGGTACAGTAGTCATGAACCTACATCATAACTATTGTTATGGTACAGTAGACATGAACCTACATCATAACTATTGTTATGGTACAGTAGACATGAACCTACAGGACAATTGTTATGATACAGTAGTCATGAACCTACATCATAACTATTGTTATGGTACAGTAGAAATGAACCTACATGACTATTGTTATGGTACAGTAGACATGAACCTACATCATAACTATCGTTATGGTACAGTAGTCATGAACCTACAGGACAATTGTTATGGTACAGTAGACATGAACCTACATCATAACTATTGTTATGGTACAGTAGTCATGAACCTACAGGACTATTGTTATTGTACAGTAGACATGAACCTACATCATAACTATCGTTATGGTACAGTAATCATGAACCTACAGGACTACTGTTATGGTACAGTAGACATGAACCTACATCATAACTATTGTTATGGTACAGTAGACACGAACCTACATCATACTATTGTTATGGTAAAGTAGACATGAACCTACATCATAACAATTGTTATGGTACAGTAGACATGAACCTACAGGACAATTGTTATGGTACAGTAGTCATGAACCTACAGGACTATTGTTATGGTACAGTAGTCATGAACCTACACGATTATTGTTATGGTACAGTAGTCATGAACCTACATCATAACTATTGTTATGGTACAGTAGACATGAACCTACAGGACAATTGTTATGGTAGAGTAGACATGAAACTACATCATAACTATTGTTATGGTACAGTAGTCGTGAACCTACATCATAACTATTGTTATGGTACAGTAGTCATGAACCTACATCATAACTATTGTCATGGTACAGTAGTCATGAACCTACATCATAACTATTGTTATGGTACAGTAGACATGAACCTACATCATAACTATTGTTATGGTACAGTAGTCATGAACCTACAGGACAATTGTTATGGTACATTAGTCATGAACCTACATCATAACTCTTGTTATGGTACATTAGACATGAACCTACAGGACTATTGTTATTGTACAGTAGACATGAACCTACATCATAACTATCGTTATGGTACAGTAGTCATGAACCTACATCATAACTATTGTTATGGTACAGTAGTCATGAACCTACATCATAACTATTGTTATGGTACAGTAGACATGAACCTACATCATAACTATTGTTATGGTACAGTAGACATGAACCTACATCATAACTATTGTTATGGTACAGTAGTCATGAACCTACAGGACTATTGTTATGGTACAGTAGACATGAACCTACAGGACTATTGTTATGGTACAGTAGTCATGAACCTACATCATAACTATTGTTATGGTACAGTAGACATGAACCTAAATCATAACTATTGTTATGGTACAGTAGTCATGAACCTACATCATAACTATTGTTCTGGTACAGTAATCTTGCACCTACATCATAACTATTGTTATGGTACAGTAGTCATGAACCTACATCATAACTATTGTTATGGTACAGTAGACATGAAACTACAGCATAACTATTGTTATGTTACAGTAGACATGAACCTACATCATAACTATTGTTCTGGTACAGTAGTCATGAACCTACAGGACTATTGTTATGGTACAGTAGACATGAACCCACATCATAACTATTGTTATGGTACAGTAATCTTGCACCTACATCATAACTATTGTTATGGTACAGTAATCTTGCACCTACATCATAACTATTGTTATGGTACAGTAGACATGAACCTACAGGACTAATGTTATTGTACAGTAGAAATGAACCTACATGACTATTGTTATGGTACAGTAGTCATGAACCTACATCATAACTA
Source organism: Salvelinus fontinalis (assembly GCF_029448725.1). NCBI lineage: Eukaryota > Metazoa > Chordata > Actinopteri > Salmoniformes > Salmonidae > Salvelinus > Salvelinus fontinalis. The sequence continues at coordinate 33,967,920 of NC_074697.1, read as the reverse complement.
TTGTTATGGTACAGTAGTCATGAACCTACATCATAACTATTGTTATGGTACAGTAGACATGAACCTACAGGACTATTGTTATGGTACAGTAGTCATGAACCTACAGAATTATTGTTATGGTACAGTAGTCATGAACCTACATCATAACTATTGTTATGGTACAGTAGACATGAACCTACATAATAACTATTGTTATGGTACAGTAGTCATGAACCTACAGGACTATTGTTATGGTACAGTAGACATGAAACTACATCATAACTATTGTTATGGTACAGTAGTCGTGAACCTACATCATAACTATTGTTATGGTACAGTAGTCATGAACCTACATCATAACTATTGTCATGGTACAGTAGTCATGAACCTACATCATAACTATTGTTATGGTACAGTAGGCATGAACCTACATCATAACTATTGTTATGGTACAGTAGACATGAACCTACAGGACAATTGTTATGATACAGTAGTCATGAACCTACATCATAACTATTGTTATGGTACAGTAGAAATGAACCTACATGACTATTGTTATGGTACAGTAGACATGAACCTACATCATAACTATCGTTATGGTACAGTAGACATGAACCTACATCATAACTATTGTTATGGTACAGTAGACATGAACCTACAGGACAATTGTTATGATACAGTAGTCATGAACCTACATCATAACTATTGTTGTGGTACAGTAGAAATGAACCTACATGACTATTGTTATGGTACAGTAGACATGAACCTACATCATAACTATCGTTATGGTACAGTAGTCATGAACCTACATATTAACTATTGTTATGGTACAGTAGTCATGAACCTACAGGACAATTGTTATGGTACAGTAGACATGAACCTACATCATAACTATTGTCATGGTACAGTAGTCATGAACCTACATCATAACTATTGTTATGGTACAGTAGACATGAACCTACATCATAACTATTGTTATGGTACAGTAGACATGAACCTACAGGACAATTGTTATGGTACATTAGTCATGAACCTACATCATAACTCTTGTTATGGTACAGTAGAAATGAACCTACATGACTATTGTTATGGTACAGTAGACATGAACCTACATCATAACTATCGTTATGGTACAGTAGTCATGAACCTACATATTAACTATTGTTATGGTACAGTAGTCATGAACCTACATCATAACTATTGTTATGGTACAGTAGACATGAACCTACATCATAACTATTGTTATGGTACAGTAGTCATGAACCTACAGGACTATTGTTATTGTACAGTAGACATGAAACTACATCATAACTATTGTTATGGTACAGTAGTCGTGAACCTACATCATAACTATTGTCATGGTACAGTAGTCATGAACCTACATCATAACTATTGTTATGGTACAGTAGACATGAACCTACATCATAATTATTGTTATGGTACAGTAGTCATGAACCTACATCATAACTATTGTTATGGTACAGTAGACATGAACCTACATAATAACTATTGTTATGGTACAGTAGTCATGAACCTACAGGACTATTGTTATGGTACAGTAGACATGAAACTACATCATAACTATTGTTATGGTACAGTAGTCGTGAACCTACATCATAACTATTGTTATGGTACAGTAGTCATGAACCTACATCATAACTATTGTCATGGTACAGTAGTCATGAACCTACATCATAACTATTGTTATGGTACAGTAGACATGAACCTACATCATAACTATTGTTATGGTACAGTAGACATGAACCTACAGGACAATTGTTATGATACAGTAGTCATGAACCTACATCATAACTATTGTTATGGTACAGTAGAAATGAACCTACATGACTATTGTTATGGTACAGTAGACATGAACCTACATCATAACTATCGTTATGGTACAGTAGTCATGAACCTACAGGACAATTGTTATGGTACAGTAGACATGAACCTACATCATAACTATTGTTATGGTACAGTAGTCATGAACCTAAAGGACTATTGTTATTGTACAGTAGACATGAACCTACATCATAACTATCGTTATGGTACAGTAATCATGAACCTACAGGACTACTGTTATGGTACAGTAGACATGAACCTACATCATAACTATTGTTATGGTACAGTAGACACGAACCTACATCATACTATTGTTATGGTAAAGTAGACATGAACCTACATCATAACAATTGTTATGGTACAGTAGACATGAACCTACAGGACAATTGTTATGGTACAGTAGTCATGAACCTACAGGATTATTGTTATGGTACAGTAGTCATGAACCTACACGATTATTGTTATGGTACAGTAGTCATGAACCTACATCATAACTGTTGTTATGGTACAGTAGACATGAACCTACAGGACTATTGTTATGGTACAGTAGACATGAAACTACATCATAACTATTGTTATGGTACAGTAGTCGTGAACCTACATCATAACTATTGTTATGGTACAGTAGTCATGAACCTACATCATAACTATTGTCATGGTACAGTAGTCATGAACCTACATCATAACTATTGTTATGGTACAGTAGACATGAACCTACATCATAACTATTGTTATGGTACAGTAGTCATGAACCTACAGGACAATTGTTATGGTACATTAGTCATGAACCTACATCATAACTCTTGTTATGGTACATTAGACATGAACCTACAGGACTATTGTTATTGTACAGTAGACATGAACCTACATCATAACTATCGTTATGGTACAGTAGTCATGAACCTACATCATAACTATTGTTATGGTACAGTAGTCATGAACCTACATCATAACTATTGTTATGGTACAGTAGACATGAACCTACATCATAACTATTGTTATGGTACAGTAGACATGAACCTACATCATAACTATTGTTATGGTACAGTAGTCATGAACCTACAGGACTATTGTTATGGTACAGTAGACATGAACCTACAGGACTATTGTTATGGTACAGTAGTCATGAACCTACATCATAACTATTGTTATGGTACAGTAGACATGAACCTAAATCATAACTATTGTTATGGTACAGTAGTCATGAACCTACATCATAACTATTGTTCTGGTACAGTAATCTTGCACCTACATCATAACTATTGTTATGGTACAGTAGTCATGAACCTACATCATAACTATTGTTATGGTACAGTAGACATGAAACTACAGCATAACTATTGTTATGTTACAGTAGACATGAACCTACATCATAACTATTGTTCTGGTACAGTAGTCATGAACCTACAGGACTATTGTTATGGTACAGTAGACATGAACCCACATCATAACTATTGTTATGGTACAGTAATCTTGCACCTACATCATAACTATTGTTATGGTACAGTAATCTTGCACCTACATCATAACTATTGTTATGGTACAGTAGACATGAACCTACAGGACTAACGTTATTGTACAGTAGAAATGAACCTACATGACTATTGTTATGGTACAGAAGTCATGAACCTACATCATAACTATTGTTATGGTACAGTAGTCATGAACCTACATCATAACTATTGTTATGGTACAGTAGACATGAACCTACAGGACTATTGTTATGGTACAGTAGACATGAAACTACATCATAACTATTGTTATGGTACAGTAGTCGTGAACCTACATCACAACTATTGTTATGGTACAGTAGTCATGAACCTACATCATAACTATTGTCATGGTACAGTAGTCATGAACCTACATCATAACTATTGTTATGGTACAGTAGACATGAACCTACATCATAACTATTGTTATGGTACAGTAGTCATGAACCTACAGGACAATTGTTATGGTACATTAGTCATGAACCTACATCATAACTCTTGTTATGGTACATTAGACATGAACCTACAGGACTATTGTTATTGTACAGTAGACATGAACCTACATCATAACTATCGTTATGGTACAGTAGTCATGAACCTACATCATAACTATTGTTATGGTACAGTAGTCATGAACCTACATCATAACTATTGTTATGGTACAGTAGACATGAACCTACATCATAACTATTGTTATGGTACAGTAGACATGAACCTACATCATAACTATTGTTATGGTACAGTAGTCATGAACCTACAGGACTATTGTTATGGTAGAGTAGACATGAACCTACAGGACTATTGTTATGGTACAGTAGTCATGAACCTACATCATAACTATTGTTATGGTACAGTAGACATGAACCTAAATCATAACTATTGTTATGGTACAGTAGTCATGAACCTACATCATAACTATTGTTCTGGTACAGTAATCTTGCACCTACATCATAACTATTGTTATGGTACAGTAGTCATGAACCTACATCATAACTATTGTTATGGTACAGTAGACATGAAACTAAAGCATAACTATTGTTATGTTACAGTAGACATGAACCTACATCATAACTATTGTTCTGGTACAGTAGTCATGAACCTACAGGACTATTGTTATGGTACAGTAGACATGAACCCACATCATAACTATTGTTATGGTACAGTAATCTTGCACCTACATCATAACTATTGTTATGGTACAGTAATCTTGCACCTACATCATAACTATTGTTATGGTACAGTAGACATGAACCTACAGGACTAATGTTATTGTACAGTAGAAATGAACCTACATGACTATTGTTATGGTACAGTAGTCATGAACCTACATCATAACTATTGTTATGGTACAGTAGTCATGAACCTACATCATAACTATTGTTATGGTACAGTAGACATGAACCTACAGGACTATTGTTATGGTACAGTAGTCAAGAACCTACAGAATTATTGTTATGGTACAGTAGTCATGAACCTACATCATAACTATTGTTATGGTACAGTAGACATGAACCTACATAATAACTATTGTTAATGTACAGTAGTCATGAACTTACAGGACTATTGTTATGGTACAGTAGACATGAAACTACATCATAACTATTGTTATGGTACAGTAGTCGTGAACCTACATCATAACTATTGTTATGGTACAGTAGTCATGAACCTACATCATAACTATTGTCATGGTACAGTAGTCATGAACCTACATCATAACTATTGTTATGGTACAGTAGACATGAACCTACATCATAACTATTGTTATGGTACAGTAGACATGAACCTACAGGACAATTGTTATGATACAGTAGTCATGAACCTACATCATAACTATTGTTATGGTACAGTAGAAATGAACCTACATGACTATTGTTATGGTACAGTAGACATGAACCTACATCATAACTATCGTTATGGTACAGTAGACATGAACCTACATCATAACTATTGTTATGGTACAGTAGACATGAACCTACAGGACAATTGTTATGATACAGTAGTCATGAACCTACATCATAACTATTGTTATGGTACAGTAGAAATGAACCTACATGACTATTGTTATGGTACAGTAGACATGAACCTACATCATAACTATCGTTATGGTACAGTAGTCATGAACCTACATATTAACTATTGTTATGGTACAGTAGTCATGAACCTACAGGACAATTGTTATGGTACAGTAGACATGAACCTACATCATAACTATTGTCATGGTACAGTAGTCATGAACCTACATCATAACTATTGTTATGGTACAGTAGACATGAACCTACATCATAACTATTGTTATGGTACAGTAGACATGAACCTACAGGACAATTGTTATGGTACATTAGTCATGAACCTACATCATAACTCTTGTTATGGTACAGTAGAAATGAACCTACATGACTATTGTTATGGTACAGTAGACATGAACCTACATCATAACTATCGTTATGGTACAGTAGTCATGAACCTACATATTAACTATTGTTATGGTACAGTAGTCATGAACCTACATCATAACTATTGTTATGGTACAGTAGACATGAACCTACATCATAACTATTGTTATGGTACAGTAGTCATGAACCTACAGGACTATTGTTATTGTACAGTAGACATGAACCTACAGGACTATTGTTATGGTACAGTAGTCATGAACCTACATCATAACTATTGTTATTGTACAGTAGACATGAACCTAAATCATAACTATTGTTATGGTACAGTAGTCATGAACCTACATCATAACTATTGTTCTGGTACAGTAATCTTGCACCTACATCATAACTATTGTTATGGTACAGTAGTCATGAATCTACATCATAACTATTGTTATGGTACAGTAGACATGAACCTCATCATAACTATTGTTCTGGTACAGTAGTCATGAACCTACAGGACTATTGTTATGGTACAGTAGACATGAACCCACATCATAACTATTGTTATGGTACAGTAATCTTGCACCTACATCATAACTATTGTTATGGTACAGTAATCTTGCACCTACATCATAACTATTGTTATGGTACAGTTGACATGAACCTACAGGACTAATGTTATTGTACAGTAGAAATGAACCTACATGACTATTGTTATGGTACAGTAGTCATGAACCTACATCATAACTATTGTTATGGTACAGTAGACATGAACCTACATCATAACTATTGTTATGTTACAGTAGACATGAACCTACAGGACGATTGTTATGGTACATTAGTCATGAACCCACATCATAACTATTGTTATGGTAAAGTAGACATGAACCTACAGGACAATTGTTTTGGTACAGTAGACATGAACCTACATCATAACTAATGTTATTGTACAGTAGACATGAACCTACATCATAACTATCGTTATGGTACAGTAGTCATGAACCTACATCATAACAATTGTTATGGTACAGTAGTCATGAACCTACAGGACTATTGTTATGGTACAGTAGTCATGAACCTACATCATAACTATTGTTATGGTACAGTAGACATGAACCTACATAATAACTATTGTTATGGTACAGTAGTCATGAACCTACAGGACTATTGTTATGGTACAGTAGACATGAAACTACATCATAACTATTGTTATGGTACAGTAGTCGTGAACCTACATCATAACTATTGTTATGGTACAGTAGTCATGAACCTACATCATAACTATTGTCATGGTACAGTAGTCATGAACCTACATCATAACTATTGTTATGGTACAGTAGACATGAACCTACATCATAACTATTGTTATGGTACAGTAGTCATGAACCTACAGGACAATTGTTATGGTACATTAGTCATGAACCTACATCATAACTCTTGTTATGGTACATTAGACATGAACCTACAGGACTATTGTTATTGTACAGTAGACATGAACCTACATCATAACTATCGTTATGGTACAGTAGTCATGAACCTACATCATAACTATTGTTATGGTACAGTAGTCATGAACCTACAGGACTATTGTTATGGTACAGTAGTCATGAACCTACAGGACTATTGTTATGGTACAGTAGACATGAACCTACATCATAACTATCGTTATGGTACAGTAGTCATGAACCTACAGGACAATTGTTATGGTACAGTAGACATGAACCTACAGGACTATTGTTATGGTACAGTAGTCATGAACCTACATCATAACTATTGTTATGCTACAGTAGACATGAACCTAAATCATAACTATTGTTATGGTACAGTAGTCATGAACCTACATCATAACTATTGTTCTGGTACAGTAATCTTGCACCTACATCATAACTATTGTTATGGTACAGTAGTCATGAACCTACATCATAACTATTGTTATGGTACAGTAGACATGAAACTACAGCATAACTATTGTTATGTTACAGTAGACATGAACCTACATCATAACTATTGTTCTGGTACAGTAGTCATGAACCTACAGGACTATTGTTATGGTAGAGTAATCTTGCACCTACATCATAACTATTGTTATGGTACAGTAATCTTGCACCTACATCATAACTATTGTTATGGTACAGTAGACATGAACCTACAGGACTAATGTTATTGTACAGTAGAAATGAACCTACATGACTATTGTTATGGTACAGTAGTCATGAACCTACATCATAACTATTGTTATGGTACAGTAGTCATGAACCTACATCATAACTATTGTTATGGTACAGTAGACATGAACCTACAGGACAATTGTTATGGTACATTAGTCATGAACCCACATCATAACTATTGTTATGGTAAAGTAGACATGAACCTACATCATAACTATCGTTATGGTACAGTAGTCATGAACCTACATCATAACTATTGTTCTGGTACAGTAATCTTGCACCTACATCATAACTATTGTTATGGTACAGTAGTCATGAACCTACATCATAACTATTGTTATGGTACAGTAGACATGAAACTACAGGACTATTGTTATGGTAGAGTAATCTTGCACCTACATCATAACTATTGTTATGGTACAGTAATCTTGCACCTACATCATAACTATTGTTATGGTACAGTAGACATGAACCTACAGGACTAATGTTATTGTAGAGTAGAAATGAACCTACATGACTATTGTTATGGTACAGTAGTCATGAACCTACATCATAACTATTGTTATGGTACAGTAGTCATGAACCTACATCATAACTATTGTTATGGTACAGTAGACATGAACCTACAGGACAATTGTTATGGTACATTAGTCATGAACCCACATCATAACTATTGTTATGGTAAAGTAGACATGAACCTACATCATAACTATCGTTATGGTACAGTAGTCATGAACCTACATCATAACTATTGTTCTGGTACAGTAATCTTGCACCTACATCATAACTATTGTTATGGTACAGTAGTCATGAACCTACATCATAACTATTGTTATGGTACAGTAGACATGAAACTACAGCATAACTATTGTTATGTTACAGTAGACATGAACCTACATCATAACTATTGTTCTGGTACAGTAGTCATGAACCTACAGGACTATTGTTATGGTAGAGTAATCTTGCACCTACATCATAACTATTGTTATGGTACAGTAATCTTGCACCTACATCATAACTATTGTTATGGTACAGTAGACATGAACCTACAGGACTAATGTTATTGTACAGTAGAAATGAACCTACATGACTATTGTTATGGTACAGTAGTCATGAACCTACATCATAACTATTGTTATGGTACAGTAGCCATGAACCTACAGGACAATTGTTATGGTACATTAGTCATGAACCCACATCATAACTATTGTTATGGTAAAGTAGACATGAACCTACATCATAACTATCGTAATGGTACAGTAGTCATGAACCTACATCATAACTATTGTTATGGTACAGTAGTCATGAACCTACAGGACAATTGTTATGGTACAGTAGACATGAACCTACATCATAACTATTGTTCTGGTACAGTAATCTTGCACCTACATCATAACTATTTTATGGTGCAGTAGACATGAACCTACATCATAACTATTGTTATGGTACAGTAGTCATGAAACTACATCATAACTATTGTTATGGTACAGTAGACATGAACCTACACCATAACTATTGTTATGGTACAGTAGACATGAACCTACATCATAACTATTGTTATGGTACAGTAGTCATGAAACTACATCATAACTATTGTTATAGTACAGTAGACATGAACCTACATCATAACTATTGTTATGGTACAGTTGTCATGAACCTACATCATAACTATTGTTATGGTACAGTAGACATGAACCTACAGGACTATTGTTTTGGTACAGTAGACATGAACCTACATCATAACTATTGTCATGGTACAGTAGACATGAACCTACATCATAACTATTGTTATGGTACAGTAGACATGAACCTACATCATAACTATTGTTATGGTACAGTAGACATGAACCTACATCATAACTATTGTTATGGTACAGTAGTCATGAACCTAGATCATAACTATTGTTATGGTACAGTAGAAATGAACCTACAGGACTATTGTTTTGGTACAGTAGTCATGAACCTACAGGACTATTGTTTTGGTAGTCATTATACTATTTCCTTCGACTGGGAACCTCAGACCGGGAACATAAGGTCCTGCGGTAGTTTAATGATAGGTAGACCACCAGGCAGCGCTGCTCCTATAAAGTTTCTGTTTCGTTCCAATGCTGTGGACTGACGGATGCTGCCAGTTCAACACATATAATAATTAAATTAACAGAAAATGATGGCCGATGTTCTGTGGCAGCACAACGGCTAATACACCGCTTTTAGGTATGGTCTGACTCACAATACAACCCTGGTCTCACCTAGTCTGTCTCAATTCTAGCTGAACTCTTTCGGTTATTTTCCCTTCTCGTCTGCAGTAGTCATGAACCTACATCATAACTATTGTTATGGTACAGTAGACATGAACCTACAGGACAATTGTTATGGTACATTAGTCATGAACCCACATCATAACTATTGTTATGGTAAAGTAGACATGAACCTACATCATAACTATCGTTATGGTACAGTAGTCATGAACCTACATCATAACTATTGTTATGGTACAGTAGTCATGAACCTACAGGACAATTGTTATGGTACAGTAGACATGAACCTACATCATAACTATTGTTCTGGTACAGTAATCTTGCACCTACATCATAACTATTTTTATGGTGCAGTAGACATGAACCTACATCATAACTATTGTTATGGTACAGTAGTCATGAAACTACATCATAACTATTGTTATGGTACAGTAGACATGAACCTACATCATAACTATTGTTATGGTACAGTAGACATGAACCTACATCATAACTATTGTTATGGTACAGTAGTCATGAAACTACATCATAACTATTGTTATGGTACAGTAGACATGAACCTACATCATAACTATTGTTATGGTACAGTAGACATGAACCTACATCATAACTATTGTTATGGTACAGTAGTCATGAACCTACATCATAACTATTGTTATGGTACAGTAGAAATGAACCTACAGGACTATTGTTTTGGTACAGTAGTCATGAACCTACAGGACTATTGTTTTGGTAGTCATTATACTATTTCCTTCGACTGGGAACCTCAGACCGGGAACATAAGGTCCTGCGGTAGTTTAATGATAGGTAGACCACCAGGCAGCGCTGCTCCTATAAAGTTTCTGTTTCGTTCCAATGCTGTGGACTGACGGATGCTGCCAGTTCAACACATATAATAATTAAATTAACAGAAAATGATGGCCGATGTTCTGTGGCAGCACAACGGCTAATACACCGCTTTTAGGTATGGTCTGACTCACAATACAACCCTGGTCTCACCTAGTCTGTCTCAATTCTAGCTGAACTCTCTCGGTTATTTTCCCTTCTCGTCTGCCTGTGGCCTGCTCACATCATGAATGGACTCAAATATGTCCAGGAATTCTGCTTGTCCAAACTATATCCACCACAAGGCCGGACCTGTTTCCAACCCCAACCCACAGGTATCTCTCTCAGGGATGGAAAAGAGAAGTCAGAGTTACAATACCAACTGTTACTCCATGGTCTTTTATCCCACATTCTCTCCATCCTTTGTTCGCATCCCAAATAGCACCCTACTGTTTTCTATTAGCTGTACAACACACCCATCCTGGGATATCTACAGATGTAGGATCTTAATAATGAGCCAATTTGCTACAGCAGGAAAATAATCCTGCAGCAACAGGAAATGTGAATTAGTATGTGGATTATAATTCATGGACATTTTTGTAGGGGGTGATCCCCTTTTTGTCAGGGCAATCAAGTCTGAAATTTCAAAGTGGAAATTACAAACTTCAGAAGCCTTTTTCAAGTACACTACAAGTTTGCATTTCATGCTGTGCAGGTCAATTCTCAGCATCAAAAGTGATCAAAGTAAGATCTTACATCTGTACATCCTAAAGTGTGAGGGCTGAGGAGAGACTTTTGAGTGGAGTGGAAAACACAGTCACAAAGACAACTAGTAAAATACTGCGCACATTATGTACTGAGCATGTAGAGTAATGTACAGTGAAACCAAATGTCCACTCCCATAGACCTCTGGTCAAAAGTAGTTCACTATTTTGGGAATATAGGGTGCCATTTGGGATGCAGGCACAGTATGGCAAGTCTGGACTGTATGTCTGCTAGTAGCTAGTACACTATGTTCAGGGATCACGTGTGATGGAGTGGCTGTCTTCACTTCATCATCGGCCCAAAACGCTGAACGAGGCATGTACTGTATAACACACAACAAATTACACTATGCACTATGGCTGACTAAATATAACACATAACACAGGGGTTGTGTCCCAAATGGCACCCTGATCCGTATATAGTGCACTACATTTGACCAGAGCCCTATGGCCAAAAATAGTACACTATATAGGGAATACTGAAGGGTACCATTTGGGATGTAGAAATAGCACAGTGCATTCAAAAAGTATTCAGAGCCTTTTACTTTTTCCAAATTGTGTTACGTTACAGCCTTATTCTAAAAATAAAATAAAATGTTTTTCTCATCAATCTACACACAATACCCCATAATGACAAAGCGAAAATAGGTTTTTAGAAATTTTTGCAAATGTATTAAAAAAAACTGAATTAACTTATTTACCTGAGTATTCAGACCCTTTGCTATGAGACTTGAAACGTGTCATCCTTAAGATGTTTCTACAACTTGATTGGAGTCCACCTGTGGTAAATTCAATTGATTGGAAATTATTTGGAAAGGCACACACCTGTCTGGATAATGTCCCACAGTTGACAGTATATGTCAGAGCAAAAACCAAGTCATGAGATTGAAGGAATTGTCTGTAACATTGAAAGTCGTCAAGAACACAGTGGCCTCCATCATTCTTAAATGTAAGAAGTTTGGAACCCCCAGGACTCTTCCTAGAGCTGGCCGCCCGGCCAAACTGAGCAACCGGGGGAGAGGGCCTTGATCAGGGAGGTGACCAAGAACCCGATGATAACTCTGATAGAGCTCGAGAGTTCCTCTGTGGAGATGGGAGAACCTTCCAGAAGGACAACCATCTCTGCAGCACTCCACCAATCAGGCCTTTATGGTAGAGTGGCCAGACGGAAACCACTCCTCAGTAAAAGGCACATGACAGCAGATTGGAGTTTGCCAAAAGGCACCTAAAGACTCTCAGACCATGAGAAACAAGATTCTCAAAGTACTGAGTAAAGGGTCTGAATACTTATGTAAATATATTATTTAAGTTTTTTATTTTAAATAAACTGTTTTTGCTTTGCCATTATGGGGTATTGTGTTTAGATTGATGAGGGGAAAAAAACTATTTAATCCATTTTAGAATAAGGCTGTAACGTAACAAAATGTGGAAAAAGTCTGAATACTTTCCGAATGCACTGTAACACTATGCACTATGGAGTATGAAAAGAGTCCATTGAGCTGTCAGGTAGAACACTCTACGTCCCAGAAGCTGTTTCTGATGCAGGACCAGCTGCTCTATACAACCTAATCTGCCTCCAAAATGCCCCCCATATTCCCTATTTATTGTAGTGCGCTACTTTTGACCAGCACCCTATTGGCCCTGGTCAACTGTGATCAAAAGTAGTGCACTATATAGAAAATAAGGTTCCATTTGAGACTTCGGCATACCTACCCTGTATGGGCCCTGGGCTCCATCAATCACCTGTCTGGCTGGTTCAAACGGCTCTGAAGCCCAGAGGCCAACTCTTAGGAGGCGTCCCAAATGGCACACTATTCCCTGTTTAGTGCACTACTTTTGACCAGGACCTATAGGGCACTGTATAGGGAATAGGGTACCATTTTGGATGCATGCTAACTCTTACTGTACCCACTATTGTGTTCTTGATACCTGGACTTTGTATTCATTTGCATTCCCTGAAACCACCGACATTCCTCCGGCCTCACTGTGAAGGTTTGTGGGGAAAAACTAGGGTTTCAGTCAGACTAATGCTTTTCTTGGTCAGTCCAGTAAGCTTAAGTGGGTTTGTCCTGTATCCATAGTAAGTTTGAGATTTTACTCTGATGTGTCATATGAATTTGAAAAGTAAGCACAAGGCAAGGATAGTGCCTAGATACATGTACAAGGTAAAACAGGAAAAACTTGTTCTGTGACATTCAGCTCCAGCTGAAAAAAAAAGATTCTGTACATTTATAGTATATGGGAAGACATCTCATGTTATATACTGTACACACCATGGTAGGTCCATGAAAAATTGGTATTATACCTTGCATATGAGATGCACTAACAGTGTGTCGTCTTCATAGGCTAGTTAACCTATAGCATATTTTGTGTGAAACATGTACCTCATTGAAGAGTTATATGTGCTTAAAGTGGTGAAAGAGTGCAGAATAAGATGTCATGTTATTTCTAGCGGTCCTGCTAACTTTATCTCTTCACTTTAGCATGGAAACTCATGTCAAGTATAAGCCAGTTCTTTGTACATCACATGGATTTACCATTAATATTTATATGCATTTTTCTCCCAAAGGTAGAGGCCCTGCACCCTCGGAGAGCCTGCCAGGGAGACTTACCATCCGTTCAGCAAAACATTGCTCCTTATTCCCAAAGAGAAATTCTAAAATATTCAAATAAATGTTGAAATAATGAAATCTCTCTACGTTGTGAGTTTCTGGTGAGAGAGTTGGGAGAGGCTTTGATAGCAGGGCCACAACAGACAGATGCATCCCAAGTGGCTCCCTATTCCCTATTTAGTGCACATAGTGCTCTGGTCAAAAAGTGCAATGTTTTAGGGAATAGGGTGCCATTTGGGATGCAAACTGAGATGGAGATGGTGTTTCCTGCTCCTGACTCAGACATTGGCCATGGTGCTGATGTAATGTGAAGCCGGCCAGTTTCTCAGAAACCCCACTGTTAAGAGGGAACATCCATCTTGCTGCGGCTCCTACTGTAGCTCCAGCTCCACTCTATCTGACCTGATCTCTAAATTACTGTTCTCACAAACAGCATCAGCACTGGAGATTACTGTAACCATGCCAACTATGCCTAGCTACAGTAGCCTAGCCAATTCCTACAGTAACCATGCCAACCGCCTACAGTAGCCTAAGAATCGCATATTACAGCCTAGCCACCACCATAGGGCTCTGGTCAAAAGTAATGCACTTTATTAGGAAATAGGGTGCCATTTGGTACTCAAGCAAGGGATTTATCATTCATAGGCCTGTTAGGCTCCTAGAGAGGAGAGGACCATCAGACCAGAGACCAGAGCAGGCCTTCTTCTAACACCTCCAATCCCACCCGCATACACATTCTTTCCCAGGCAGCGAGGAGCAGTCTACAGCCAGGAGTCAGCAGCCCAGCCAAGAGCTCCTGTAGCTGGGAGAAATAACCACAGAACTGCCCCACAGGAGAAGATGGGAGGAATAACCACAGAACTCCAGGAGAAGATGGAGCCGAGCATACAGTACTGCTGGTATTATACACATTTCTATTAGGCCTGTAACATTAGGATAAGAGTTTTACCATTTCTATTAGGCCTGTAACACTAGGATAACTTCTTATGGCTGCAGGGGCAGTATTGAGTAGCTTGGATGAAAGGTGCACAGAGGTGCCCAGAGTAAACGGCCTGCTCCTCAGTCATAATTGCTAATATATGCATAGTATTATTAGTATTGGATAGAAAACACTCTGAAGTTTCTAAAACTGTTTGAATTATGTCTATGAGTATAACAGAACTCATATGGCAGGCAAAAACCTAAGAAAAAATCCAAACAGGAAGTGGAAATTCTGAGGCTGGTCGATTTTCAACCAAGATCCTATTGAAATCACAGCGAGATATGGATGAGTTTGCATTTCCTACGGCTTCCACTAGATGTCAACAGTCTGTAGAACCTTGTCTGATGCCTCTACTGTGAAGGGGGGCCGAATGAGAGGGGAATTAGTCAGGTCTGCCATGACCTGACCATGCTTTCACCATGCGCGTTCACATGAGAGGGAGCTCTGTTCCATCGCTCATCTGAAGTCAATGTAATTCTCCAGTTGGAACGTTATTCAAGATTTATGTTAAAAACATTCTAAAGATTGATTCAATACATCGTTTGACATGTTTCTACGGACTGTTACGGAATTTTTGGCCATTTCGTCAGCTTTTAGTGAACGTGCTTCCTGATGTTGGATTTGTTTACCAAACACGCTAACGAAAATAGCTATTTGGACATAAATGATGGACATTACCGAACCAAACAAACATTTCTTGTGGAAGTGGGAGTCCTGGGAGTGCATTCCGACGAAGATCAGCAAAGGTAAGTGAAGATTTATAATGCTTTTTATGAGTTTTGTTGACTGCACAATTTGGCGGGTAACTGTATAGCTTGCTTTTGTGGCTGAACACTGTTTTCAGATTATTGAAAATTGTGTTTTGCCGTAAAGCTTTTTGAAATCTGACACAGCGGTTGCATTAAGAACAAGTGTATCTTTAATTCTATGTAAAACATGGATCTTTCATCAAAGTTTATGATGATTATTCCTGTTATTTGACGTGGCTCTCTGCAATTTCTCCGCATATTTTGGAGGCATTTCTGTAATATTTTGGAGGCCAATGTAAACTGAGGATTTTGGATATAAATATGAACTTAATCGAACAAGACGTATATGTATTGTGTAACATGAAGTCCTATGAGTGTCATCTGATGAAGATCATCAAAGGTTAGTGATTCATTTTATCTCTATTTGTGATTTTTGTGACTCCTCTCTTTGTCTGGAAAAATGGCTGGATTTTTCTGTGAGTTGGTGGTGACCTAACATAATCGTTTGTGGTGCTTTCGCTGAAAAGCCTATTTGAAATCGGACACGTTGGTGGGATTAACAACAAGATTACCTTTAAAATGGTATAAAATACATGTATGTTTGAGGAATTTTAATTATGAGATTTCTGTTGTTTGAATTTGGCGCCCTGCACTTTCACTGGCTGTTGTCATATCATCCCGTTAACGGGCTTGCAGCCATAAGAAGATAAGAGTTTTACCATTTCTATTAGGCCTGTAACATTAGGATAAGAGTTTTACCATTTCTATTAGGCCTGTAACATTAGGATAAGAGTTTTACCATTTCTATTAGGCCTGTAACATTAGGATAAGAGTTTTACCATTTCTATTAGGCCTGTAACATTAGGATAAGAGTTTTACCATTTCTATTAGGCCTATAACATTAGTATAGGAGTTTTACCATTTCAGAAGTTGTTGAGAAGAGAGTGAAGAAAATCCCTATGATGAAGCTCTTTTGGATCGAGTTGGTCTAATTGGTTGAATTGTAATGTGTTTAAAACCTGAAGTCTTATTTAAACATCCCTATAGCTATTCAACAGGATGTGAGCATTAACATTTGATTACATAAATGTTAAGTGTTATTAACTGATTACAGATATTTTAAGTGTGTTTCCAAATACACCTCCCCATATGGTAACGTCTTGACTCAATATACTGCGTCCCAAATGGCACCCTATTCCCTACATAGTTCCCTTCCTTTGACCAGGACCCTGGTCAAAAGTAGTGCACTATAGGAAAATAGTGCCATTTGGGAATCATCCAGAGTAACAGGGAGCCCATCCCACATCTCCTCTCACCTGCCTCCAATCCTATCATGGTGTGCCACAGGATGAATGGTTTCTAAGCTCCTCCATATGTTCCCAATATAACACACATCATATAATATATCCTCAATGGAGATGAGTGAGTGTATTGTACACACTTCAGCAAGGATAATCACAACATGATGAGTACCTTTCTGGTTACCATTCTTAAATACTTTCGTTTTTTCCCAAAGGGCACCCTATTACATTTATAGTGCACTACATCTGACCATTACATCCGTTAAATCTATTTTTCTCATCCTTCTGCAGGGGAAACTCAGCAACCAGGAGAGAACCTGCTTCTCTTCACTCATCTCTCTGTCTCTGTCCCTCTCTCTGCCATCAACAGAGAAAATGCGGCAAAAATGTAAACCTTAAAAGGAAATTCTGTTAAACTAACATTTAGAAGTCTGCTCAGCAGTCCTCGGGTCAGGTCAAATACCAATCTTCATTATTTTCCTCTTTCCTTTCATTTATCTCGGTTTCTCTCTGCTATATCACCGATGCCTGATGACTGCAACTATCAGCAGATGTTTAGAAAGCTAATTAGGAATTTTGGCATAAGATCGTATCCTCTATCTCTCTCTCTGTCTCTCTCTCTCTCTCTCATGTAGCGAGTCACAGAATCACAAAGGGTCCAGATGATAACTTCCTGCCAAGCCGGACAGGCTAGCGAACCATTGGGTTCAGGCCTGCCTGTCAGGCTTCTCAAACAAACAATAGCCAGCTAGCTGCTCTACTCTGCGTTCCACCATTGTTCCAGTCTCACTATATCATGTTATGTTTCAGTGTTTTCACAATGTCACGATGGCCAAGAGAAATGTCTAAATAGCAGCCTAATCAATCCTAAAACCACATACTCACACTCACCACACACACAAACACGTATGCACACACACAGTTGTTTCGTCTCACCCTGGGTTGGGTTTCACCAACATTATCATCACATTGATCTTCTGGAGGTGGGTCAGTGGAGATGGCGTGACCACGAACAGTGCACGTTGAGATGCTTTGCAGAGCGCATGTTGCCAACAGATTAGTGCCAATTCGGGAGGTATTTTTACTTACTGCCATGCCGAAACGTAAGCCTATTGTTTGTTTATCCCGTCAATAAATCTATCAGATTTACCCAGCAATGGAGTGCTCCTTCTCCTTTATTCTCCTGGATAGTCACCAGTTGAAGTATTCTGTGGTAAGGAATGATAGTCACCAGTTGAAGTATCCTGAGGTAAGGAATGATAGTCACCAGTTGAAGTATCCTGGAGTAAGGAATGATAGTCACCAGTTGAAGTATTCTGGAGTAAGGAATGATAGTCACCAGTTGAAGTATTCTGGGGTAAGGAATGATAGTCACCAGTTGAAGTATCCTGGGGTAAGGAATGATAGTCACCAGTTGAAGTATTCTGGGGTAAGGAATGATAGTCACCAGTTGATGTATCCTGAGGTAAGGAATGATAGTCACCAGTTGATGTATCCTGAGGTAAGGAATGATAGTCACCAGTTGAAGTATCCTGGGGTAAGGAAAGTGTTTTTGGTTTTATGATATTTTACTGGATCACTATTACGAATGAATTTTACTGAAGGGATAGAAGGATGGAGATGACTTCTCATCCCTTGGGCTTTTCATATTTGTAATTTCCTAAACAGAAGTAGGACCCTTAGAGCTCTGGTCAAAAGTAGTGCACTAGGGGGCCATTTGGCACACAGAACAGTAGTAATAGAGCACAGAGTGATAGAGTCTAGGTTGGACAGGGTTGATGAGATATATATGGATATAGGTGTTGAGTGGTGATTGGCTAAGCTACCTGCTGGACTGTGCTGACAACACCCACCTGGAAAAGAGATGTTGGTGGAAATAATAAAAGTTATATTCTAATGTGAGGACCTAGTAGCTAAGATTTTTCCTTTAGCACCTGGTGTTACGCACGCCTCTGAGAAGAGGGAACGCAACTCCCTGCTACAACTCAACTCTCTGAAGTGCAAGAGGTATGGACTGTAGGTGCGAGTAAGGATGACACAAAAGCAGAATTTACCGTTTACTAGAATTTATTTTCTTACACGGTAATATGGGGAAAAGGGGCTGGACGGAACCAAAGCAAAGAAAGTAAATATCAAAGTTCCCCCTCTCCTATCTAACCTGCCTACCCACTTAACTTACCTAACTTAGCACCGTCTGGTGCCCTAACCAAAATACAGGGGGTGGTCCGCCCAGGTCTTACCTAGTGTGCCTAGACAGTAAATATACTACGGGTATATGTATGCCCGCGGGCCTCTTGCCTAAGCACTCCCAAAGTGCTTTCTCCTTCCCCCCTGGGAACAAATGAAACAGAGTAATTATTAATGATTTCACAAACACCCACAAACACAGGACATAGAAAAACTGCTACCAACAACAACAGTACATACCACACTTTCTGATACACAACCCACACTATATCACAATCTAATTTTTCTCTCTCTCAATCTCCAAATCTCCAAATCTCTACTCCTTATCTCATCTCTCTCCTCTCTCCTCTACCTAATCTCTTGGGGCAGAACACTGGCTTTTATCTTCAGGTGGCAATGGTGATTAGTGTCAGCTGCTTCTTGACGAGGGGGCGGGGTCAGCTCCAATCACCAATTAGCCTGGGGTTGACCAATCAGCTGGTTGGGGAGTACTTCAGGAAGCCATCTCCTGAAACACACACTCAAATACAAAACAGAACACAGAAACTGGGGAACGTAACACCTGGCGACAGACAGCAGGGAGGAGGAGGATTAGAATTTCCTGGCTGGCTTGCCAACCTGACCAACACACCAAAAGACTGACAGACCAAAAGACCGACAGACCAACTGACTGACAGACAGATCAACCGACAGACAGACCAATTAACCAACCATCCGACAGACCAACCGACGGACAGACCAACCAACTGAGAGACCAACCGACGGACGGACAGACAGACCAACCAACAGACAGACCAACCAACGGACAGACCAACCGACAGACAGACCAACCAATGGACAGACCAACCAACGGACAGACCAACCGACAGACAGACCAACCAACGGACAGACCAACCGACAGATAGACCAACCAACAGACAGACCAACCGACGGACAGACCAACCGACGGACAGACCAACAAACGGACAGACCAACCAACGGACAGACAGACCAACCCACGGACAGACCAACCCACGGACAGACCAACTGACAGACAGACCAACCAATGGACAGACCAACCAACGGACAGATCAACCGACAGACAGACCAACCAACGGACAGACAGACCAACCAATGGACAGACCAACCAACGGACAGATCAACCGACAGACAGACCAACCAACGGACAGACAAAAAGAAAGAAAGAAAAAAAGAAAAAACGAGGGGGAACTTCAGTGTCTAATATCCTCTATTCTTTCAGCCTGTGTTAGGCTACCCCCATTTAAACAAAAAAAGAGAATAAAACAATCTTTCTTTCCTTCTCTGTGTTTCACCATGTCGTAGAGCGGAGCTGGAAGCCGTCCTTGTTCACTCCATCAATCCTGCTCTCACTGCAGCCCTGCGAGGACTGAGGGCCCTGCCCAACACGAGAGCCAGAGTCCCATGGAGATACCGAACTAAAGAAAATAACCCCAGCTCTTACTAGCAAGGTTACATCAACATGGTAGCTACTCAAGGAAAACAATGTGACAATAAAATCATTTATTTTTGGGGATATTCAAAACCCCAGTGCTCGTCTAAGAGGTTAAAACACTGAAAACATCAGGACATTTCTTCTATTATTTAGGCTTTGTTTTGGCGTAGAGAATGATTGATACGTGTACAGGGGTGGGAACAGTTAATGTCCCTACAGAACAACACTATACTACTGCAGTGAAGCATCTCACCTCACTTGCATGTGGCTGCATGTCAAGTATAGTAGGACTACAGAAGACAGTTGATTATATAAGACAAATAATGGGCCTACAACAGAAAACAGTTGATTATAGAAGACAAATAATGGGCCTACAACAGAAAACAGTTGATTATAGAAGACAAATAATGGGCCTACAACAGAAAACAGTTGATTATAGAGGACAAATAATGGGCCTACAACAGAAAACAGTTGATTGGAGAAGACAAATAATGGGCCTACAACAGAAAACAGTTGATTATAGAAGACAAATAATGGGCCTACAACAGAAAACAGTTGATTATAGAGGACAAATAATGGGCCTACAACAGAAAACAGTTGATTGGAGAAGACAAATAATGGGCCTACAACAGAAAACAGTTGATTATAGAGGACAAATAATGGGCCTACAACAGAAAACAGTTGATTATAGAAGACAAATAATGGGCCTACAACAGAAAACAGTTGATTATAGAAGACAAATAATGGGCCTACAACAGAAAACAGTTGATTATAGAGGACAAATAATGGGCCTACAACAGAAAACAGTTGATTGGAGAAGACAAATAATGGGCCTACAACAGAAAACAGTTGATTATAGAAGACAAATAATGGGCCTACAACAGAAAACAGTTGATTATAGAGGACAAATAATGGGCCTACAACAGAAAACAGTTGATTATAGAAGACAAATAATGGGCCTACAACAGAAAACAGTTGATTATAGAGGACAAATAATGGGCCTACAACAGAAAACAGTTGATTATAGAAGACAAATAATGGGCCTACAACAGAAAACAGTTGATTATATAATATGCCATTGCAGTGAAGAAGTCAGACTTTCCTACCCTCAAACGTCAAACTATCTAAATAACATACTTGTTTATTTTTTGCTGGTATATGAGTGTATATGAACTTGTGACACCACTGATGGAAACTAAGATAGTTAATTAGGCTTGGGTAAATAAATACAGTCTTATTTGTACGCATGGCAGCAGGCTGTGATAACCAACCCAGGATGTATAAACACACAGCTCATTGACTTCCAACGCTAGGAGGAGTGACTCCTCCTTTGTTTTGGCTTGCTGGTCTGTCTGCCAGTTAAGGAAATGGTGGTTTTAAAAAAACAGCCTCTTCAGAGTATCATCATCTTCGTCATCTTCATCATCCTCATCTGCATGTCTCCCTGATCAGGGAAACACTGCATCATCAGGGCAGCGGTTCACACACACACACACACACACACACACACACACACACACACACACACACACACACACACACACACACACACACACACACACACACACACACACACACACACACACACACACACACACACACACACACACACACACACACACACAAACATGCACAAACACGGTTCAATGCTGTCAATCATCCTCTCCGACCACAACGATCTTTATTTCCAATCGTGCCATAGAGCTCCGACTGACTGACGACACAGACAGATCTGGTACACGCACACACGTACGAGCACACACACGGACGCACGAGCACACACACACACACACAAACACATACACATGCACACTGTCATCATCCACCAGCGACATACAACAGTCAGCAGTAATAGTAACCACTCTAAAACCCTTGCTAAATAATTACTTCATCAACTGTAATCTACAACAGTAGCTTCTCTACTGACTAGCCGGCGTCCCAAATGGCTATTCCCTATATACAGTGCATTTGGAAAGTATTCAGACCCCTTGACTTTTTCCACATTTTATTCTAAAATGGATTAAATATATATTTTTCCTCATCGATCGACACACAATACCCCATAATGACAAAGCAAAAACAGGTTTTTAGAAATTTTAGCAAATGTAAGAAAATAACAAACAGAAAAATCTTATTTACATAAGCATTCAGACCAATGTTTCCATTGATCATCCTTGAGATGTTTCTACAACTTGATTAGAGTCCATCTGTGGTAAATTCAATTGATTGGACATGATTTGGAAAGGCACACACCTGTCTATATAAGGTCCCACAGTTGACAGTGCATGTCAGAGCAAAAACCAAGCCATGAGGTCAAAGGAATCGTCTGTAGCGCTCTGAGACAGGATTGTGTCAAAGCACAGATCTGGGGAAGGGTAGCAAAACATTTCTGCAGCATTGAAGGTCCCCAGGAATACAGTGGCTTCCTTCATTCTTAAATGGAAGAAGTTTGGAACTACCAAGACACTTCCTAGAGCTGGCTGCCCGGCTAAACTGAGCAATCGGGGGAGAAGGACCTTGGTCAGGAAGGTGACCAAGAACCCGATGGTCACGCTGACAGAGCTCTAGAGTTCCTCTGTGGAGATGGGAGAACCTTCCAGAGGGACTCTAGCTATACCGAAGCTACATATCGTGATTAAGTTATTTTTTAGAATTCTAACACTGCGATTTCATTAAGAACTAATGGATCTATCATTTCCTATACAACATGTATTTTTTAGTTATGTTTAGGAATAGCTATTTGGTCAGAATATGTGTGTCAGAAAAAGTGTCAGGAAAAATCCGGACGTATTGGGAAAAAGTAGCTAAGTTACCACACGGTGTAACCATTGATTTCAGCTCTAAATATGCACATTTTCGAACAAAACTTAAGTGTATGTATAACCTGATGTTATAGGACTGTCATCTGAGGAAGAAAATCAAGGTTAGTCAAAAATTATATATCTTTTGCTTGTTTGTTACGATCGCTTACTTTTGCTACTGGGAAATGGCTTGTG
Organism: Salvelinus fontinalis; assembly: GCF_029448725.1. Lineage (NCBI taxonomy): Eukaryota > Metazoa > Chordata > Actinopteri > Salmoniformes > Salmonidae > Salvelinus > Salvelinus fontinalis. The sequence goes on along the minus strand of NC_074697.1, from coordinate 33,943,939 downwards.
TTTCTGGCTATTGTGGTAAGCAAATATAACGCTATATTGTGTTTTCGCTGTAAAACACTTGATAATCGGAAATATTGTCTGGAATCACAAGATGCCTGTCTTTCAATTGCTGTACACTATGTATTTTTCAGAAATGTTTTATGATGAGTATTTAGTTATTTGGCGTTGGTGTCTGTAATTTTTCTGTCTGCTTTCGGTGCAATTTCTGATTGTAGCTGCACTGTAAACTATGATTTATACCTGAAATATGCACATTTTTCGAACAAAACATAGATTTATTGTATAACATGTTATAAGACTGTCATCTGATGAAGTTGTTTGTTGGTTAGTTTGGTTGGTTCTTGGTTAGTTAGATTGGCTTTGTGCACGCTACCTGTGCTGTGAAAAATGTCTGTCCTCTTTTGTATTTGGTGGTGAGCTAACATAAATATACGTGCTGTTTTCGCTGTAAAACATTTTAAAAATCGGACATGTTGGCTGGATTCACAAGATGTGTACCTTTCATTTGCTGTATTGGACTTGTTAATGTATGAAAGTTAAATATTTAAAAAATATTTTTTTTTTTCATTTCGCGCCCTGCACTTGAGCTGGCTGTTGTCATAAGTGTACCGACGTCGGGCTGCAGCCATAAGAAGTTAAGCCATTTTGCCACAACTTTGGAAGTATGCTTGGGGTCATTGTCCATTTGGAAGACACATTTGCGACCAAGCTTTAACTTCCTGACTGATGTCTTGAGATGTTGTTTCAATATATCCACAACATTTCCCTTCCTCATGATGCAATCTATTTTGTGAAGTGCACCAGTCCCTTCTGCAGCAAAGCACCCACACAACATGATGCTGCCACCCCCTGTGCTTCACGGTTGGGATGGTATTCTTCGGCTTGCAAGCCTCCCCTTTTTCCTCCAAACATAACGATGGTCATTATGGCCAAACAGTTCTATTTTTGTTTCAATAGACCAGAGGACATTTCTCCAAAAAGTACGATCTTTGTCGCCATGTGCAGTTGCAAACCGTAGTCTGGCTTTTTTATGGCGGTTTTGGAGCAGTGGCTTCTTCCTTGCTGAGCAGCCTTTCAGGTTATGTCGACAAAGGACTTGTTTTACTGGGATATAGATACTTTTGTGCCTGTTTCCTCCAGCATCTTCACAAGGTCCTTTGCTGTTGTTTGGGGATTGATTTTCAATTTTCGCACCAAAGTACCATCATCTCTAGGAGACAGAACGCGTCTCCTTCCTGAGCAGTATGACGGCTGCGTGGACCCATGGTGTTTATACTTGCGTACTATTGTTTGTACAGATGAACATGGTACCTTCAGGCGTTTGAAAATTGGAAGGATGAACCAGACTTGTGGAGGTCTACCATTTTTTTCTGAGGTCTTGGCTGATTTCTTTTGATTTTCCCATGATGTCAAGCAAAGAGGCACAGAGTTTGAAGGTAGGTCTTGAAATACATCCACAAGTACACCTCCAATTGACTCTTATGATGTCAATTAGCCTAATCAAAGCTTCCAAAGCCATGACATCATTTTCTGGAATTTTCAAAGCTGTTTAAAGGCACAGTCAACTTAGTGTATGTAAACTTCTGACCCACTGGAATTGTGATACAGTGAATTATAAGTGAAATAAGAAATTTTTCCAACAATTGTTTACGGACAGAATTTTTCCAACAATTGTTTACAGACAGATTGTGTCGTGCACAAAGTAGATGTCCTAACTGACTTGCCAAAACTATAGTTTGTTAACAAGGCATTTGTGGAGGGGTTGAAAAACGAGTTTTAATGACTCCAACCTAAGTGTATGTAAACTTCCGACTTCAACTGTAGATGCTGTAAAATGACTTAACGACATTGGTGCAGAAAATAAATTAAATCAGTGTTTTCTTATGCTACTACATACTACAATGAAATGGGCCCTTCTATCATGTGTTGAATGCATATATACAGTATATGCATCTCAAATGGCAAAAGTAGTGCACTCTGGAATAGGGTGCCACTTGATAAGCAACCAACTCTAATGAAAAGGGCCCTTCTATAGTTTGTTTAATGCTTATTTAGTAAGTGTTCAATTACAGCTACAAATCACTGTTCTAGGACACACACACACACACACACACACACACACACACACACACACACACACACACACACACACACACACACACACACACACACACACACACACACACACACACACACACACACACACACACACACACACGCACGCACACAAAGCCTGGAGGAGCCCTGAAACACTAGCAACTGGCTGGCTAACCAGGAGCAGGCTGGGCCGGTTGCTAAGTGACGAGTCCTGAGATGCGGCCTCAGTTTGGCCCATGGATGTTCAGGAAAAACACACCTATTTTCCCAACCACCCTGTCTCTCTCCCCCCTTCTCCCCCTCTCTCATCCTCCCTCCCTCCCTCCACCTCCACCCTACCCCCTTCTCTCCCTCTCTCTCCCTCCCTATGACTCTCTCCACAGTGATGTGGTTGTAAGGCTGGCAGGGCAGGACAGGAGGCAGGGAGGGCGGGGCCTGGCCAAATGAGAAACAGATCGCCTTCACCCCACTATTGGCTTTTTCTCCCTGTGGCTTTTTTTGGGTTTTCAAACGAAGAGAGAGAAAAAAGGGAAAGAACACGCTCCAAAAATAGATTTGGGGGATCGCGTGCCAGTGGGTCGTGAAACTCTTTTTTTCACTCCCTCCAGTCACGCAAGTAGCCCGGCAAGACCTTGAGTTAGAGAGCAGGAAAAAACAGAGTCCGTAAAAGACAGGAGGGAGAAGGAGAAAGTCCCTGTGGAGGAATGGAGAGAAGGAGGAGAGGAGGATTGTGGGAGACAAGGCGGGAGCATCCCTGGAGCCGGGCGTTCCGCTGAGGGAGCGGTGGGGGAAGAAGGAGAGTGAAGGGGGAGAGAAGGGGAGGGGTGCATAGGGGGTGGGGTTGGCGTGCGAGCTGCAGGTATAAGGGGCTTATGGGTAATCCTGGTTGCAGTGGAAAGAGTATTCTCCAGATCAGGCCTGGTTGGAGATGGATAGTAGCTGTCCTCTACAGGTCCTGCAGTGCAGACAGCTAGACGCCTAGACCACGGCCCAAAACGGCATCCTATTCCCTATGTAGTACACTACTTTTGACCTGGGCCAATAGGGATCTAGTCAAAAGGAGTACACTATATAGGACATATGCTGCCATTTGAGAGGCAGCCCTAGACCACGTCCCGGAACAAACAAACAAACAAACAGTAGATGCACGGCACAGAGACCCCCACCACTTCCCCAGACAGCATCAGAGCTCCTCAACAAACAACCACTGTAGAGGAACCCCTAGCTGCAGGATCTTCAGTCCACCTCCACCCATTACAGCTAAGACCCTTCAAATCGCCACGAAACGTTGGAAGGAAATATGTCATAATGGCTATGGGAACACTGGCTACATTGTAAAAGCAGCAGAGTTGTTATCGATTCTATTGGTTGCCAGGGATTAGCTCTACCTCAGAAGGCCCTCCCATCTTGGTCGTGTCACTACAGAACACTAGGGCTGCGTTCAAAATGCTATCCTATTCCCTACATAATGCACTACTTTTCACCAGAGTTCTATGAGCCAGCCCTGGTCAAAAGTAATACACTATGTAGGGAATAGGGTGCCATTTGAGATGCAGCCTAGCTGCCTTTGAACAGGAGACAGTAAAAATGCCACACGGCAGCCCTGCTTGCTCTACAGCAGACATTAAAACCATTATATCCTCCTTCCACAGTCCTTATAGTCATTATGGCTTCAAGGCTGTATAGAGCCTCTACTCTCTCCTCCTGTCGTCTCCTCTCCTCTTTTTCTTTCCTCTCTCCTCTCCTCCTGTCATCTCCCCTCCTCTCCCCTATCCTCCCTCTTCTCTTGCTCTGAAATCTCCTTGGAACGACTGATCAAAGGTTACATTTTTTGCTAGCTTTATTATAATAGGATACAAAAAAAGTATTTAAAAGTTTTTAAAGAAAGCAGAGAAAATAAATCCTTAAACTGAGGAGAGTTTTCAAGTGTCTCACCACTGTGTACAGGGAAAGTTACAATGTCCAGCACTAATATGTGTGTGTGTGTGTGTGTGTGTGTGTGTGTGTGTGTGTGTGTGTGTGTGTGTGTGTGTGTGTGTGTGTGTGTGTGTGTGAAAAGCAAATCAGCATTTCATAACACAATATAATTGGTACTCAGGTACAAGTCATGTGGACCCTGAGAAATAAGAATACAACAATAAGACTAATACTAAAGCAAAAGGCAAGGTATCCTTTGTTTGACATTGGCTTGGGCAGTGAACATGTATCTGATGTCACGCCCTGACCGTAGAGATACTTATTATGTCTCTATTTTGGTTGGTCAGGGCGTGAGTTTGGGTGGGCATTCTATGTCTGGTGTTCTATGTTGTCTATTTCTTTGTGTTTGGCCTGGTATGGTTCTCAATCAGAGGCAGCTGTCTATCGTTGTCTCTGAGAGGAATACTTAGGTAGCCTATTTTCCCATTTTGAGTTGTGGGTGATTATTTTCTGGTTAGTGTTTGTTGCACCTGTCAGAACTGTTCGTTGGTCGTTTTGTTGTTTTTGTTCGTGTATTCATTTTGATTAAAAGTATTATGGATACGTACCACGCTGCACTTTGGTCCTCCTCTCCTTCTCCCGACGACGTTCGTTACATCTGCTTTTGTTTCTATCTATGTATTTGTTTTTGTTAGTTATATCTCATGCGTGTTGGCATCCTGGTATCCCTATCTGCGTTTTCACACACACATGCATACACATGCACACACACATCCACCATCACACACACACATGCATACACACGCAGACACGACACCTGCTCATGTACACACACACATGCATACACACGCAGACACGACACCTGCTCATGTACACACACACATGCATATACACGCAGACACTACACCTGCTCATGTACACACACACATGCATACACACGCAGACACGACACCTGCTCATGTACACACACACATGCATACACACGCAGACACTACACCTGCTCATGTACACACACACATGCATACACACGCAGACACTACACCTGCTCATGTACACACACACATGCATACACAAGCAGACACTACACCTGCTCATGTACACACACACATGCATACACACGCAGACACGACACCTGCTCATGTACACACACACATGCATACACACGCAGACACTACACCTGCTCATGTACACACACACATGCATACACACGCAGACACGACACCTGCTCATGTCCAAACACACATGCATACACACGCAGACACTACACCTGCTCATGTACACACACACATGCATACACACGCAGACACTACACCTGCTCATGTACACACACACATGCATACACACGCAGACACTACACCTGCTCATGTACACACACACATGCATACACACGCAGACACTACACCTGCTCATGTACACACACACATGCATGCACACGCAGACACTACACCTGCTCATGTACACACACACTGGCACTTCTACACTCAATTACAGGCACCCATTCACACACACACGCACACACACATCCACCATCACACACACGCACACGTGTCAACCCACACCTGTCAGCCCACACGTGTCAACCCACACCTGTGCACACACACATCCACCATCACACACACGCACACGTGTCAACCCAAACATGTACATTTTATTTCCTGTTAGGGCCTATATATTTCATAATATTTCATAATATCATGTCCGTAAAAAAAAAAAAATGTATCATTTCTCAAATAGAGTCATTTGGTTTCTTATTCTATGAGTTATAATTTATTTCCATGCTATAGATTTCATTGATTGTTTCTTTCCAATTTCTTATTTGTGGTGCCGGAGGTCAATACCAGTTTCTAGTAATCTGTTTAAGTGCGGTTATTCTCTGAATTCTGAAGAGGTACTTGAAGGGTGCATGAGGGATTCTCCCCAGAAGTATGTGTTCTTGATTCAGAGAGTGTGAGCGTTCAAATGTGTCATCCAATACATGATATACTTCAGACAAGAAATGATTGAGGACTGGGCAGGAAAATAGTATGTCGCACAGGAGGTTGGTGGCACCTTAAATGGGGAGAATGGCTCGTGGTAATGACTGGAGCGAAATAGTTGGAAGGGTGTCAAATACTTGAAACACATGGTTTCCAGGTGTTTGATGCCATTCCATTTGCTCTGTTCCGGACATTATTATAAGCCTCCTGTGGTATGTGGGTGCGGTTATTCCTGCTCTCTCTTCAGTTATGCTAGTAACTTGGTGTGGTATCACAGTTGTTCTTTGATTGTATCATAGGAGTTATGAAAAATCTTGACTGAATTTTCCAAGAGTATTCTCCCCAGAGTAGAGAGTTGGTTGTCTTGGACGCGTTTCTACATATATCCTCCCAGTACTCTTGGGTTAGCAGGTCGTCTTCCCAATTGGTTACCGCTATAATATTCTAATCTTTTGTTTCTTTTTCGATAATTCTGTATATGTGCCCCAGCACATTCTTGGCATTTACCTTGTTATATGTCTTTGCTATACATGTATATCTAATTAAAGAATGTATATCATAGTAAGCTAATTTTAGTAAGCTAATTTCTTACTTATAAGTAATTGTACAATTTAGAGTTCTGGAGGTTGTACTTCTTAAATGTATCTACCCCTTGTTTGTGAACATCTGATAATACCTGGTCAGTCCTTTTCAGCTATTTTAATGTGTCATCAATCATACTCAGCTTAAAGTTGCTGTCCATTACAATTTCTCGCAGGTAGGTCAGGTCTGTTTCGATGCATTGTGTTTTGGTGATCTTTGTCCGGACCTTTATGAGTCTATTTATACAGGTATTTTCTATCTTCCTAGTGTGTGTATTAATTGTCTTCATAAATATAGTTGTACTTATTGGTTTTTCCATTTGTTAGATTTCCATCTGTCTCCATTTAGCTTTTGATGTCGGGTTCATCCATACAGTAATTGATTTTAGTTGGGCGGCTATGTAATAACTCATTAGGTTTGGTAGTGCTAGTCCCCTTGCTTGTTTACATTGTTTGATTGAAGTTTGACACAGGCTTTTCTTCCTCCCCAGGTACATTTACTCAGGAGTTTGTCCCAATGTTTAAATGTATTTGGAGTAATAGTTATTAGTAGATTTTGGAACAGGAATACAAATCTTGTCATTCGTTTTAATAGTTTCAATTCTTCCTGTTATTGGAAAAGGTACTAATGTACATCATTGTAGTTCCTGTTTAAGCTGTTTATCCAGTGTTCCAAAGTTATACTGATGTAGTTTTGTCAGATCTTGGGGGGTAGTAATCCCTAAGTATTTCAGTTTATTTTGATCCCTTTTAAGTTTAAACTTAGTTTTGATTTCTTGGGATATTGGTTGACCTACCGTCATTGCTTCTGATTTCCCTGTATTTTGTCTGTACCTAGATATGGCACTGTATTGTTTAATTTCATCCATAGTGGTGGGAACTGACTGAGTGTGTTGGTAGAGAATCACGTTGTCTGCGCACATTGCTAATTTGTGATCTTCCCGATTGATCTGTAGACTTTCCAATTGTTTCTTATATTTTCGGCAAACAGCTCCCACTTAAAATGAAGATTAAAGGTAACAGAGGATCTCCTTGTCTTGTCCCCCTTAGGAGATCAAAAGAGTGTGATCATGTACAATTTACCCTTATTCTGGCATTTGGTGTTTTGTACATCATTTGCAGACAGTTCAGAAACGTTTTACTGAAGTTAAATGTTTTACATGCATGTGTGGGTATCTAAGAGCATCTTCACAGACAAATACCTCATAACCCTGTCATAAAGGTACATTGCTGGATAGATATTACTCTGTTGGGGGGTATAATACTGTTTGTTTGGAAGGATTTCTCACCCTAGGAATTTGGTACTATACTGTTCACCTTGTTGAGCACCTTTTATTCCATAATTGGTGAGTTAACATCTTTCAAGGAACAATAAAAATACTTTGAACCTAACGTCTATAGTCAAAGACGTGGAGCTGATCAAAGGAATATTGGCATATTGTTCTCCAGTAATTCCAAGAGTTTCAGCATTTCAACAGCTTTTTACCCATGTAATAGGTGCGTGTTGGTGGCAGGGAAGTCAGGCGCAGGAGAACGAACTTGGTATAAATGGAGTTGTTTAATAAGTGGTGACCAAACTCCAAAACCAAAATATATAAAGATAACAAAGTGGGTACAAAACCCGTCGCGCACCAACACATACTATTACAATCACATACAATAAAACAATCTCCGACAAGGACATGAGGGGAAGCAGAGGGTTAAACACACAACATGTAATTGATGGGAACCAGGTGTGAAGGAAGACAAGACAAAACCAATGGAAAATGAAAAATGGATCAGTGATGGCTAAAAGGTCGGTGACGTCGACCACCGAACACCGCCCGAACAAGGAGAGGGACCGACTTCGGCGGAAGTCGTGACAACCCAGTTGTAAACTAACAGCTTCAAACAGCTCAGTGGGAACACAGGTGTCTTAACGAATCTATAGACATAAAAAATATATAAAGAGCTCCATCTCTCAGGAGGAGAGGAACGATAAGATCAGAGTAATTACCACATGAGTAATGTCTGTGTGTTTGAAAGTAATGAATAAGAAAGTAAGAGACAATGATTTGAGTTCAACAGATCAGAAGTCTATTTGAACTAAACTAGGATTGCAGCCCAAATGACACCCTATTCCGTATTAGTGCACTACTTTTGACAAGGGCCTATTGCGCAATATATTAAGAATAAGTTCCCATGGGCCCTAGTCAAATGTTGTGCACTTAAATAGGGAATAGGGTGCCATTTGGGATGCACATCATTGGAATGAGGACACAGGGGTGAAAGTAATACTTCATTTCAAGTCAAGATGTCCGTCAGAAAAATATAGGCTGCTATTGCATGTGAGTGGAGCGGCCAATATGAACTACCATCTCTAGTGACTGTGCTGTTGAAGTAAATATGATATGTTTCATTTGGTTCTGCCCAGAGTCTCTCATTTAAACTGTGTGTGATGACTACACTCCTGACTTATGACTAATCTATAGCATCATGACGGGAGTCCAGCTGTGTGTGTATGTGTGTGTGTATGTGTGAGTCTATGTTACACTCACAGCAGGTTGTGCTAGGCTCTGTGATGGTTACACTCCTGTCCAGTGTTTCGTCACCCCTCCCTCTATAACCCCACTGTATGACAGTGCCCTGTGAGGAGTATAAATTAATCTGTCTAACTGTGTGTGTGTGTTCCTTGTGTGTCTGTGTTTGTGTGTGTATGTGTGTGTACAACGTGCGTACATGCATATGTGTATGCATGTGTCTAATACAGTGCTGCATTCCAAGGTTTGGATTACATGTCCAGGAGTGTAGCAGAGCAGAGCCCTGGAGAGCAGCCTAGCCCCGGACCGGTTTCAGCCCTGTTTCATCAGCCTGGATAGGGAAGTGTTCGCCATCCAGCGCCTGGCTAGAGGAACTTTAGCCAGCACCAGGCCTTCTCACAGAGTGACGCAATGTGAACCCACGACAGGCCAGGCATAGAAAATTAAGACCCTCTCCTCAACTGACCTTCCATTATCTCTATAAGTATGGGTACATCCCAAATGGCACCCTATTCCCTATTTAGTGCACTACTTTCAACCAGAAATGGGTATAGGGTGCCATTTGGGACACAAGCGATCTAATAACATACGATATCCACGAGTTTCCCGTGTCCCATGATGCCTTGCGTGAATTATGGGCGTTATTTCCGGTTCGAAGTAAACAAACGGTTTCTTCATTCATTCATTCATGAAGAGCTTGCCAAACTAATAATGATGTGGGAATACCTAGGATAGGATAAAGTAATCCTTCTAACCCCCCCCCCCCCTTAAAAGAGTTAGATGCACTATTGTAAAGTGGTTGTTCCACTGGATATCATAAGGTGAATGCACCAATTTGTAAGTCGCTCTGGATAAGAGCGTCTGCTAAATGACTTAAATGTAAAATGTAAATGTAATGTGGGAACACAACCTGACGGAGATCAAACATTTTAATATTAGCCTACCTATACCCTCCGTAATTGATGGTTGGGAAGATGACGTGAGGAAGTGGCATCGTATCACGTACGGTAGCATATTTACTTACTTTGTTGAATCCGTAGCTTGCGATGGTAAGGCGATGAGCAACTTAAAAAGTTTGGAGGCGTACCAATACCTACACAGTAACAAGGTCGGTCGGGTGTTATAGCAGACATAGAGCCGAGTCAGAGCCTGCACGCATCTCATCACAAGGTTGGTCGGGTGTTATAGCAGACGTAGAGCCGAGTCAGAGCCTGCACGCATCTCATCACAAGGTCGGTCGGGTGTTATAGCAGACGTAGAGCCGAGTCAGAGCCTGCACGCATCTCATCACAAGGTCGGTTGGGTGTTATAGCAGACATAGAGCCGAGTCAGAGCCTGCACGCATCTCATCACAAGGTCGATCGGGTGTTATAGCAGACATGGAGCCGAGTCAGAGCCTGCACGCATCTCATCACAAGGTCGGTCGGGTGTTATAGCAGACATGGAGCCGAGTCAGAGCCTGCACGCATCTCATCACAAGGTCGGTCGGGTGTTATAGCAGACATAGAGCCGAGTCAGAGCCTGCACGCATCTCATCACAAGGTCGGTCGGGTGTTATAGCAGACATAGAGCCGAGTCAGAGCCTGCACGCATCTCATCACAAGGTCGGTCGGGTGTTATAGCAGACATAGAGCCGAGTCAGAGCCTGCACGCATCTCATCACAAGGCGTGGGTACTAGCATCAACGACAGGTGTCATACAGACAGCGGGTTAATAATGTATTGCAGGGCCAGGACGCTCTTGTAGTCACGCTGCAACAATTCTGGTGAAGGTCAGTAAAGTAACAACCAAAAATGACATGAAAGTGCAGGACAACGGGTATTCCAGGAGAGGTTTGGGAAACACTGGGTTAGATAATAACAACAAATATTTTCTTCAATATAGGTTGAGAGTGCAGTCAGGCCAGGCGAAACAGGAATGGCATGCACTGATGTGCAAAGGAAGTGGAACTCGGGTGTGAGGAAGAATGTAGGGCTGAGGAAGGCGAAACATACATTGGCATACATACATAAACACTACAGACCCCACAACACATATCCAGGCCCATCAACGTCGTCACAGGACGATTCCACAACCTCCCTCCAACTTTTTAGGAACCACGCAGAGTTCACAAGCCACATACACTCCTCGGTAATGGCCCCACTATTTCGTCTCCAGACAAATGGGCTTCTTCAGCTAAGTTACAGAGCAGATGTAGACAGCAACAGCAAGGCAGGCCCAAGCCAACATGATTCAGCCCACACGAATACACTGTGTCACACTGAACACAGCACAACACTAACCTGTAGGAAGTGCATAATGTTTTATGAGGCCTACAAATGACCCCCCGTACAAGGAGCTACATTGATGGAAGAAACCAGGATCCAAAGTGCTTCACAGCTACGGCATGATGCTAGGAAGCTGCGTCTAACAGCCAGCACAGCGAAACGACTCCCCAAATGAAACATCACAGATCCCCAAAAAATTGTAAATGAGCATTTGTACCCAACCTTCACTGGCAATACAGCAACAAAGCATGGCAAAGAAAACAAGGTCAATGTCATCACATTCCTGGAGAGCAGAGGGCATGTTGTGCAGAACAGAGGCCTGGTGGTGCACCCTGACCATCCTTGGTTGGGAGCCAGCCCAGATGGGATCCTTGATAAAACACAGCTCCTTGAGATCAAGTGCCCCTTCAAGAGTTCCACGTCTCTGACAGAATTTCTGAGTCAGCCAAATGGTGACATCAAAAGCTTGGATGATGGATAGTACCTAATTCGTCCCAATGGAAAAGATGGATACTACCTTCAGGTGGGTATTTTTTTTTTCTCAAGAAAATAGATTAGCTGTATTATTACAAGTATTGAACATTGTATTGTAAACTCATACTAATCAGAATTTTGTGGCAATGTGCTTTCTTATTCCTTCTTTCGGACACAAGTGACCATGATATACCTGGACCTACAGTGCTGCAAGCTGGTCGTCTGGACACCAAGCGAGCAGATATAAGTGGACATTCCATTTGATAAAGACTACACAGATGCACATGTGCAACAGCTGCAGAAGTTCTACTTTTTACACATGTTACCTCGGTTGGCTGATGATTTGGCTGAAAAGAAGATACATCTCTGCCCAAAGTACCTGGAGCTCTTTAAGTAAATGGGGATGAGCAGTAGATTGAATATGCTGGGCATACACAATTCAATTAGTTTGAGCGTGTACTTATTTCATTAAGTACTGTTTCAATAAATATACTGTATATATTAAATAACACAAAATATACTAATATATTAGATAATCAATTTATTAATTAAGAGATATTGTAACGAGTGCGCTGAGAGTCGGGAAGCAAGTTCAGGGAGTGAGTGTTTTAATAAATAAAAGAACCAATGAACACGAAACACAAACAACGCACCGACATGAAAACAGAGTCAATAACACCTGAGGACCCGCCGTTTCTTTTTCTTTTTTGTGAAGAAGAAGGATGGCGGTTTACGCCCGTGCATTGATTATCGAGGTCTCAATAAAATCACGGTGAAATATAGTTACCCGCTACCTCTGATAAATACAGTTATGGAGTCAATGCGCGGGGCACGCTTATTCACAAAATTGGATCTCAGGAGTGCGTATAATCTGGTGCGTATTCGGAAGGGTGATGAGTGGAAGACGGCATTTAGCACCACCTCAGGTCATTATGAGTACCTGGTCATGCCATATGGGTTGATGAATGCTCCATCAGTCTTCCAATCATTTGTAGATGAGATCTTCAGGGACCTGCACGGGCAGGGTGTAGTGGTGTATATAGATGATATTCTGATATACTCCGCAGCACGCGCCGAGCATGTGTCCCTGGTGCGCAGGGTGCTTGGTCGCCTGTTGGATCATGATCTATATGTCAAGGCTGAGAAATGCTTGTTCTTCCAACAATCCATCTCCTTCCTAGGGCATCGGATTTCCACTTCAGGAGTGGAAATGGAGAGCGACCGCATTACAGCCGTGCGTAATTGGTCGACTCCAACCACGGTAAAGGAGGTGCAGCGCTTTTTGGGGTTTGCCAATTACTACCTGAGATTTATCCGGGGTTTTGGTCAGGTTGCGGCTCCCATTACCTCACTGCTAAAGGGGGGTCCGGTGCGCTTGCAGTGGTCGGCTGAGGCGAACAGGGCTTTTGGACACCTGAAGACTCTGTTTACCTCGGCGCCTGTGTTGGCTCATCCGGATCCCTCTTTGCCATTCATGGTAGAGGTGGACGCATCCGAAGCTGGGATAGGAGCCTCTCCTTGTTCGGGCGGTGTTCGGCGGTCGACGTCACCGGTCTTCTAGCCATCATCGATCCATTTTTCATTTTCCATTGGTTTTGTCTTGTCTTCCCACACACCTGTTTTCAATCCCATCCATTACCTATTGTGTATTTAACCCTCTGTTTCCCCTCATGTCTTTGTCAGAGATTGTTATTTGTCAAGTGTTGTGTTTATTGTGTATAGGTGTGCGACGGGTCATCGTACCCATATTTGTTTTATGGTTTCCTATGAGTGTTATGGAGCAGATTACTGGGACTATAATTAAAAAACTCCATTCTACACTCTATTTGACTCTCCTGCGCCTGACTTTCCTGCCACTTATACACGCAACTGTGACAACTGGCATAGTAGTGACTGTAAGATTCAGTTCTTGAGTCCAGATTTTTTTCCTTCTGCAAAACCCTTTCTGTGCAGTCAATAACACAAGTTATGTTTGAAAAATTCTCCTGAAAAACCTTTGGCATAGTAGCCTTTATTGTCTTATGAGGCAGTCATGGAATGAGATCCTTGGTGTGCCCAGCAATGACATTTATCCAGAATTTCTATGTTTTACTGACCTGACCGGGTGACCTTTTGAAGCGTCTTGCTAAATCAGCTATAACAAAGTTCTGTCTAAGTTTCAGTAGTGTCAACAGAATTTGGTCTACAACCGGCATTGTTGATAATGTAGGGGAAAAACCTTGCAAGCAAGACACAAGAGTCTGCATCATCTTTCAATGTAACATCGGCAACAGACAGTGACCTCTCAGGGGATGGTGCAGTCGTCATGCCACGTGATGATAGGTCCTTTGGAGTAGGTGTGGTCCTCCATTGCCTGGTCTGACCACTGTGTTTGGGCATCATGGAAGGTCTTTGAAATAGGACCTGGCTCCTCAGAAACCTTCACCACACCAGGCTCATCTGTAGGTGATAATTAGTTGAATATGAATATAGATGTTTAGTTCATGAGATTATTTGGTAAGGATCTGGAAAAGCTAATACACTAATTAGGGATTCTTTTAAAAACATTTAAAACTCCCTGTGCCTTACTTATAGTGTTTATGTCACGTTCCTGACCTATTTCTGTTAGTTTGTTGTATGTGTTAGTTGGTCAGGACGTGAGTTTGGGTGGGCATTCTATGTTTTCTGTTTCTATGTTGGTTTATGGGTTGCCTGGTATGGCTCTTAATTAGAGGCAGGTGTTTGGCGTTCCTCTAATTGAGAGTCATATTTAGGTAGGTTGTTTCACAGTGTTCGTTGTGGGTGGTTGTCTCCTGTGTCAGTGTTTGTCGCACCATACGGGACTGTTCTCGGTTTGTTTTGTACATCATTATTTTGTGTAGTCTATTTTCCCTGTTCGTGCGTTCTTCGTGTTTAATGTAAGTTCGTTGTCCAGGTCTGTCTACTCCGTTTGTTGTTTTGTTAGGTTATAGTGAAGTTCGTGTTTTCTTTTAATAAATTATGTGTTCACAACCCGCTGCGCCTTGGTTCCATCACTACTCCTCCTTTTCGGTTGAAGAGGAGGAGGACCACCGTTACAGTTTATCAGACTATTCTCTACTGCAAATAAGTACTCTAAACCCAGTGGGATACATAGACTAGGTTTAATATTTTCTAAATAAATAATCCGTATCTATTAGCTAGAACAGGGAAAGAAATGAGCACCCGCCAAATACAGGGTAAATGTTGGCTGTGGCAGGTAAACATTTCAGGTCACCTGCCACCATGGCAGATAATATTATTATAAATGAATAGAAGAATAACCTAAGAATAATCATGGATTAAGGTTACACAATATGTACCATATTTCTAATGTCAGGTAGCCTACCACTGACTCAGTGTTTACAATTATAAAGTGTTTAACAGATTTCACAAGTGTCAGATTTTTTTTCAAGTTGCTGGTAGAAATTAAAAAGATTAATTTCAGACCCTGACTAGAAACTATCGTAATCACATTCTAGTAACAAAAACTGAAGACAAACACGCAATATCAAAACTAGTTCACATACCTGTTCTTGTGACATGTCTGTCAATCCTCCTGCTGAGGTGGCGTCTCCTCTCATAACCCAGAAACAGCATTGGGCGTGGGTTATCCTGCGTTGGCGTCTTATCAACAAAGTGAAATGAGCAAACATACAACTTTTTGGGGGGCTTTTTTAAGTTTACATTTTTGAACCAATTTCTTTCCGCTTCATCGTCATTTGGGAGGCGATGGAAACTGTACCAGTGAAGGGAAATCTTAATTCTACGGCATACAAAGACATTATACACGATTCTGTGCTTCCAACTTTGTGGCAACAGCTTGGGGAAGGACCTTTCCTGTTTCAGCATAACAATGCCCCCGTGCTCAAAGCGAGGTCCATACAGAAATAGTTTGTCGAGATTGGTGTGGAAGAACTTGACTGTCCTGCACAGAGCCCTGACAACAACCCCATCAAACATCTTTGGGATGAATTGGAACGCACACTGCAAGCCAGACCTAATCGCCCGACATCAGTGCCCAACCTCACTAATGTTCTTGTGGCTGAATGGAAGCAAGTCCCCGCAGCAATACTTCAACATCTAGTGGAAAGCCTTCCCAGAAGAGTGGAGGCTGTTATAGCAGCAAAGGGAGGACCAACTCCATATTAATGCCCATGATTTTGGAATGAGATGTTAGACAAGCAGGTGTCCATAGTTTTGGTCATGTAGTGTAGAAGGAATATTAGATAATGGGGAACGTGTGTAAGCTACTGATCTACAAATAGATTAGACAACTAAGTCATGTTGTAACGGTCCTGACCTGTTTTATGTTGTTTTTGTATGTGTTTAGGTCAGGGCATGTGTTTTGGGTGGGCAGTCTATGTTATCTGTTTCTATGTTTGTTTTGGTTGCCTGGTATGGCTCTTAATTAGAGGCAGGTGTTTTGCGTTCTCCTCTAATTAAGAGTCATATTTAGGTAGGGTGTTCTCACTGTTTGTTTGTGGGTGATTGTCTCCTGTGTCTGTGTCGATGTTACACCATACGGGAATGTTTTGGTTTGTTCGTGCGTTTATGTAGTCTGTTCCTGTGTCAGCGTGCCTCGTGTATATGTAAGTTCGTTTGTTCAGGTCTGTCTACATCGTTTTGTTATTTTGTTAGTTATATCCAGTATAGTTCGTTTTCGTCTTTGTCTATTTTGTTTCTTTAATAAATCATTATGTATTCACAACCTGCTGCGCCTTGGTTCCCTCAATACTCCTCCTTTTCCGAAGATGGAGAGGAGGAGGATCGTAGTAACAGAATCACCCACCATTCCAGAGCCAAGCAGCGGAGTAATTGGAGTAAGGGACAGGAAAACAAGGATTTCTGGACTTGGGAGCAAATATTGGACGGAAAGGGTTGCTACACATGGGAGGAGATCCTGGCTGGTAGGGATCGCCTCCCATGGGAACAGCTGGAGGCACTGAGGAGAGCAGAGGCTACCGGAGAGAGGAACCGGAGCTATGAGGGAACGCGTCTGGCACGGAAGCCCAAAAAGCCCGTAAGTAATTCCCAAAAATTTCTTGGGGGGGGGTTAAGAGGTAGTGGGCCAAGGGCAGGTAGGAGACCTGCGCCCACTTCCCAGGCTTACCGTGGAGAGCGGGAGTACGGGCAGGCGCCGTGTTACGCAGTAGAGCGCACGGTGTCTCCTGTACGAGTGCATAGCCCAGTGCGGGTTATTCCACCTCCCCGCACTGGTAGGGCTAGATTGAGTATTGAGCCAGGTGTCATGAGGCCGGCTCAACGCGTCTGGTCTCCAGTGCGTCTCCTCGGGCCGGCATACATGGCACCGGCCTTACGCATGGTTTCCCCGGTTCGCCTACATAGGCCGGTGCGGGTTATTCCACCTCCCCGCACTGGTCGGGCGACCGGGAGCATTCAACCAGGTAAGGTTGGGCGGGCTCAATGCTCAAGAGTGCCAGTACGCCTCCACGGTCCGGTATTTCCGGCGCCACCTCCCCGCCCCAGCCTAGTACCTACAGTGCCTACACTACGCACTAGGCTACCAGTGCGTCTCCTGAGCCCAGTTCCTCCTCCACGCACTCTCTCTGTTGTGCGTGTATCCAGTTCGGTGCCTCCAGTTCCGGCACCACGCACTAAGCCTCCTGTGCGTCTCCAGAGCCCTGAACACACTGTATCTTCTCCCCCTACTAATCCTGATGTGCTTGTCCTCAGCCCGGTGTCACCAGTGCCGGTACCTCGCATCAGGGATAGAGTAGGCTTTGAGAGTACAGTGTGCCCTGTCCCTGCTCCCCGCACTAGTAGGAAGGTGCTTATCCTTAGCCCGGTGCCTCCAGTTCCGGCACCACGCACCAGGTCTACAGTGCGCCGTATCCGGCCAGAGCCATCCGTCTCCCCAGCGCCATCTGAGCCATCCGTCTCCCCAGCGCCATCTGAGCCATCCGTCTCCCCAGCGCCATCTGAGCCATCCGTCTCCCCAGCGCCATCTGAGCCATCCGTCTCCCCAGCGCCATCTGAGCCATCCGTCTCCCCAGCGCCATCTGAGCCATCCGTCTCCCCAGCGCCGTCTGAGCCATCCGTCTGCCATGAGCCTGCAAAGCCGCCCGTCTGCCATGAGCCTGCAAAGCCGCCCGTCTGCCATGAGCCTACAGAGCCGTCCGCCAGACAGGAGCCGCTAGAGCCGTCCGCCAGACAGGAGCCGCTAGAGCCGTCCGCCAGACAGGAGCCGCTAGAGCCGTCCGCCAGACAGGATCCGCCAGAGCCGCCAACCAGACAGGATCTGCCAGAGCCGCCAACCAGACAGGATCTGCCAGAGCCGCCAACCAGACAGGATCTGCCAGAGCCGCCAACCAGACAGGATCTGCCAGAGCCGCCAGCGAGCCATGAGCAGCCAGAGCCGTCAGAGAGCCATGAGCGTCGAGAGCCGTCAGAGAGCCATGAGCGTCGAGAGCCGTCAGAGAGCCATGAGCGTCGAGAGCCGTCAGCCTGCCATGAGCGTCGAGAGCCGTCAGCCTGCATAGACCTGCCAGAGTCCCTCAGCCTGGATCTGCCAGAGTATATCAGCCGGGACCTGCCCCTTGTCCCGGTGCTGCCCCTTATCCCGGTGCTGCCCCTTATCCTGGTGCTGCCCCTTGTCCCGGTGCTGCCCCTTGTCCCGGTGCTGCCCCTTGTCCCGGTGCTGCCCCTTGTCCCGGTGCTGCCCTTTGTCCCGGTGCTGCCCCTTCTCCTGGTGCTGGCTGTTTATTTAGGGGATGTGAGTTTTAGGGTGGGCTTTGGGAGGGGAAGACAAAAACGGGGAGTGACTATGGTGGTGTGGGGACAGCGTCCAGAGCCGGAGCCACCACCGTGGTCAACTGCCCACCCAGACCCTCCCCTGGACTTTGTGCTGGTGCGCCCGGAGTTCGCACCTTGAGGGGGGGGTTCTGTAACGGTCCTGACCGTGTTTTATGTTGTTTTTGTATGTGTTTAGGTCAGGGCATGTGTTTTGGGTGGGCAGTCTATGTTATCTGTTTCTATGTTTGTTTTGGTTGCCTGGTATGGCTCTTAATTAGAGGCAGGTGTTTTGCGTTCTCCTCTAATTAAGAGTCATATTTAGGTAGGGTGTTCTCACTGTTTGTTTGTGGGTGATTGTCTCCTGTGTCTGTGTCGATGTTACACCATACGGGAATGTTTCGGTTTGTTCGTGCGTTTATGTAGTCTGTTCCTGTGTCAGCGTGCCTCGTGTATATGTAAGTTCGTTTGTTCAGGTCTGTCTACATCGTTTTGTTATTTTGTTAGTTATATCCAGTATAGTTCGTTTTCGTCTTTGTCTATTTTGTTTCTTTAATAAATCATTATGTATTCACAACCTGCTGCGCCTTGGTTCGATCACTATTCCTCCTCTTCGTATGAAGAGAGAGAGGAACGCCGTAACACATGTGGAGGAGAACATTGGCATAATGGTCATTTTGATATGAATGTTAAATCATATTGATAGTAATTATACATGCCTGGAAAGAGCAGTAAATACATGGTTTTGATGGGTTGGAGAGAGAGGGGACTGTTGTTGGAGACTACTGTACTTGACTTCATATTCATATGGTGACTTTATACTCTCAGAGCCGGTTTTCCAGACACAGTTTAAACCTAGTTCTGGACTAAGAAGCACTTTTTATGGAGAATCGTCATTGAACAAGCTTTTTAGTCCAGGACTAGGTGTAAGGAGTTACGCAACTGGTGGCAGGGAAGTCAGAAGCAGGAGAGCAGAACTAGGTAATAGCCGGAGCAGTTTAATTCCAAAACCAATGGCATCAAGAAAATAACAGCTTGGGTACAAAACTCGACGCGCACCAGTCAACATGTGCACAAGCACTTACAAACAAACAATACCACACAAAGACATGGGGGGAACAGAGGGTTAAATACACAACACGTAATGAGGGAAATGAAAACCAGGTGTGTGGGAAAACAAGACAAAACAAATGGAAAATTAAAAATGGATCGGCCATGGCTAGAAGACCGGTGACGTCGACCGCCGAACACCGCCCGAACAAGGAGAGGAACCGACTTCGGTAGAAGTCGTGACACTAGGCTTCATACTGTATCTGTCTGGGAAACCGGCCCTCAATGAAAAGCATCCTACATTGAATAGGCCTCTTACACATTAGATATTGAAACCACCATGACGCCTCAATCAGACTCACTCATGGAACCCCCTAGCGGGGTAGTTTTATACCTACCATTGACCTTCCATATAGCTAGCTACATACATCAACCTACCAGGAACACAAACCCTCTAACAAAGCAGGAACTGGTAGCTAGCAGTCTGAATGGAGTCTAGAGGAAAACCCTGCCACTTCATTTCCATGGACTGACTGCTCCTAATGACGAGGTTAGTGTCTAACTAGACCAGAAAAAGATGGGCCCCTATGGGCCCTAGTCAAAAGTAGTCCACTATATAAGGGATAGGGTGCTATTTGGGACAGACTCATTTACATTCAGCCCTGGTCATAAACAATACATTAAAGACTATCCCATCCCATCTGGTCTTCATTCACTAGAGCTCTCAGTTAGTGGTCTTCTTTCTAATCTAGTCATGTAGTTGCTCCTCATATTTAACAACCACTCTTTGTTAATCAGAACAAGAGAGATAGAGACAGTACACTGTATTGTATTCACATAAGTACTTTAATCAGGCACTTTGACAAGAAGAAAAACATCTGGCACATCAGGGAAGATATATGATATGCGTAGACATTCGGGGGAACATGTATACTATGTGCTACGTTCGGTAAGAAAGAGGATGTAAAATTGTATAAATAACAAACTGTAGAAACTGGTGAATTGACAAAGGAAAAGCTCAAAACAACATGATATCCCAGCTTCTTAATTTCAAACATAGATAGCCTTGTGTTTTAGGGGCAATTTAACATGGCTTAACAAACACTTTTAAAGGTTTCTAAGTTGGAGTGAGTGCGTCCCAAATGGCACCCTATTCCCTACCTGGTGCACTACTTTTATAGCACACTATAGGGAATAAAGTGCTATTTGGAACATAGCGTCTGTGTCTCAAGTTATTACTGTAGTTTCTCAGAGCCAATAAAGGCAACGTTTCTTCAACTAACATGTTCACAAACTGTCAGGCTGGAAGAAGCTCCAATGTGACAAATTAAGGAAAATGTCACACAGGTCTACATGGGTTACGTCCTAAATGGCACCCTATTCCCTATTTAGTGAACTACTGTATAGGGAAGTGCACTCCTTTTGCGGAGGAAAAGACCCCCATAGGGCCCTGGTCAAAAGTAGTGCACTATATAGGGAATAGGGTGCCATTTGGGACTCATTATTGATGTTATGTTCTGGTACCAAGAAGTGGTGCATCGTCAGACACTAGTTATTAGCTAGTTACACCTAACTATTAGTGAAAACTAACAATACTGTTAATTAACAATACTGATAACCTAAAATACTGTAGCTCAGAGAAGGAACTAAGAGAAAACTGAAAAGCAATGACAGCATTTTAATTAGTGCTCTGGTCTCAGCCCTGCATGTGATTTGAAAAGCAGTATTGCAGAGATTAATCTGGCTATGTGCAACGCAATGTCCCCTGCAAAGAAATTATGAAAATATCTGTTGCAACGAGCTCCTCCTGGTTCAGAATGCTGGAGAGAATCCCATCGGTACTGAGATGAGATTAGTGAGCTACAGTCTGTCAGACGGACACTCACAACTCCTACTCAAAACTCAAGAGGGACACACACAACCCCTGCTCAAACCTCAAGAGGTACACACACAACCCCTACTCAAACCTCAAGAGGTACACACACAACCCCTACTCAAACCTCAAGAGGTACACACACAACCCCTACTCAAATCTCAAGAGGTACACACACAACCCCTACTCAAACCTCAAGAGGTACACACACACAACCCCTACTCAAACCTCAGGGTTGTCCACGAAGAATGTAAGCGAGGCACCGCACCACAATGTGTACTGGCTGTGCCACTATATACAGTATGTATATAAAAAATAAAATAAATTGGTTTACTTTATTTGGTATCCCCCACCGTACTCAGCAGCACCACCTTGTTAAAAAATTCTGGGGAGAATTCAAACCTCACAGGTCACACACAACCCCTACACAAACCTCATGTCAGCTGTTTTGTCGCCTGTCTGTCTGGATGGTTCGACTGCCACTACAATAACAACTAGACCTGTCTGCTGACATACATGACATTTGTTGTATTTTCCCCTTGTTCTATTGCTGACAACTTTGTAGTTATATTGCAGCTGGTTTCTGTGATGTTTCTGACCTCCCCTGTCTGTGTCTGAGTGGTTCTGCCCTTGTCTGGGTCTGCTATGCCACTAGAATACCAAGTAGACCTGTACGGCTCCTCGTGATCAAAATCACAGCAAAGACACCTGAAAAAAAGGACACGATCAATCGGTGTCAAGTTCACCTAAACTAGACTGGAGGAAGAAACAAAGGAACATGTGTAGGACATGAAAACATGTGTGACTGATCCTTTCAAACAAGACTCAAAAGACTGTCTGCATCCCGAATGGAACCCTATTCCCTATATAGTGCACTACTTTTGACCAGGTAGTGCACTATATAGGCAATAGGTGCCATGTGGGAGACACACATATGGCAACTGAATTAGAATGAGAGGGATCCAACACTTCACCAGAT
Source organism: Salvelinus fontinalis (assembly GCF_029448725.1). Lineage (NCBI taxonomy): Eukaryota > Metazoa > Chordata > Actinopteri > Salmoniformes > Salmonidae > Salvelinus > Salvelinus fontinalis. The sequence continues at coordinate 33,921,456 of NC_074697.1, read as the reverse complement.
TATTTTTGAAAGCTTCTTGACCAAACACTGTATTGATACTGGTATCATGTTCTTCCAGCAAGGCAAGCTCTTTTTTCGCTCCTCTGTAATAAATATTTACAAGAAATGACAGCATATCCCCCAATCAATCACACTAATAGAAATAAAGAGCTTTTTTTCGTTCCAAGAACACAATGGTTAAGTACATAAAATAGAACCAACATACAGTTCACACATACTGTTACATAGCTAGAAATATACACATATGGAAATATATTCTGAGGCTATAACAGCCTTCTGGCACAGAATTAGTGCCATTTCTAGTCAGAAACCAAAGTCAGTATAAAAATATCTTCTACAGAATATTGACATCATGGCTCCCCATCAGAATGTGCAAATCCTGGGTAGTTTTGTTCTCTTGACACTGATTGGATTGAGGGAAGAGGAAAAGGCAACATTCATTTTCGCCTCAGTTTTGATTCTAGTTCAGTTTGAGAGTCCCATTAGTTTTTGATGCAGCTACCACCTTTCAGAGTCCATTTGAGAGTTACTTCATTATTTAACTACAGTGCTAACCACACTCTGTGTTCTGGCCAGAAGGGAGGGTACACTGTACGATACAGTCTATTGACACCAGATACTGTGACCATTACACATTAGGAGGGGTACCACCCTGCAACCTAAATAGGGTGTCAATTGAGACATCACCTCTGTCTTTTGAGGAACAATAACTCAGTATCAGTCTTCCAATCTCTAGTACCTCAGAGTCTACAGGGCCTATATCCTCATCTCAGTCTACAGTCTATATCCTCATCTGTTAGTCAATAAAGTCTATATCCTCATCTGTGAGTCGATAGAGTCTATATCCTCATCTGTGAGTCAATAGAGTCTATATCCTCATCTGTGAGTCGATAGAGTCTATATCCTCATCTGTGAGTCGATATAGTCTATATCCTCATCTGTGAGTTGATATAGTCTATATCCTCATCTGTGAGTCGATATAGTCTATATCCTCATCTGTGAGTCGATAGAGTCTATATCCTCATTTCAGTCTACAGAGTCTATATCCTCCTCAGTCTACAGAGTCTATATCCTCATCTGTTAGTCAATAGAGTCTATATCCTCATCTGTGAGTCGATAGTCTATATCCTCATCTCGGCCTCTTCACTGTGCTCCATGCTGTGTTCAGTGGTGCTGATCATGGAGGCTGAGGGGCCCTGGGTGACGCCAAAAGGTGTGATGGCCGGGGAGCGGGCGGCTAGGGGGGACAGGGAGGGGGAGAAGCTGGGGGACATGGCTACTGAGGAGGGGGAGCCCTCGTGACTGATGGGGGACCTCCGTAGGGAGGCCAGATGGGGGAAGGAGGACCTCCCCACAGAGGGTTTAACGGGAGCAGGCTTGACCGGGACTGTCTTCGCCCCGGGGTGGGCTATGGAGGTGATTAGGGGCGGGGGGTCAATGCGAGGGGGTTTGGGGTCCACCTTGGCTTTGTGCTGGAGTGGTCTGCGAGGGTTAGGAGGGGCCGTCTCATCCTTTAACCTCGCTATCTCCGTGAAGACGCTTGCTAATGGCTGGAACTGTGGGCACCAGTTCAGCAGGTAGTCCCAGTTATAACTGCCCCTCAGCTCCTCGTCACTGGCCACTATGGCTGTGAGGGAGCCGTCCACAGTGGGTTTACCATCCACTGGAAAGGCATAGTCTTTAGGGTGGGAGATGTTCAGCCCCCTCCCTACCCCCAGATAACCTCCTCCATCCTCCCTGTAGACAGGCACCTGGCCAGCCAGCAGAGTCCCACTGAGACTGGCCAGCTTCTTGGCCTTGAACCACTGGTTGGAGTCCATGTTGGGCTCACAGGAGACGTCAGACAGCTGGTCAGCATCCTGCTGGATACCAGAGTCTGGCCCACGGGCTGAGATGTGTTCCTGCATGGACGAAGAGATGGAGGAGACACGGGGGTACTCGTTGATCATTCGGATCTCATCGTCCTCCGCCGCCTCCGCTGAGCCACGCCCGCTGGAGTGGGATGGGTCCAGGGAGCCCCCGCGGGGGTATGGCCCTCCCACACCACTCCCAGTTTGGTCGGAAGCGTACCCTGGTAAGGCCTGGTGGTAGATGCGGTCGTTCCGGTCGTTGCCAGTGACTTTAGTCTCCTCTAGTTTGTGCAGCATCGTGCCATGGCCGGGAGAGGCTGGAGGTCTGCAGCAACTCTGCTGCTCCTTCCTCTGACGTCTCAGTCTCACACAGAACAGAGCCATGGCGATGAAGATGAGGATGAGGATGGCTCCCAGGGACACAGCGATCACGCTGACCAGCAGCAGGTTCATGTCCGATGCCACGCCGAAGGAGGTGTGTGTTACGTCAACGGTGAGGCGAGCGGTGGCCACACGGGACGTCTCCAGAGGGCTGTGGGCCTTCAGGTCAAGGTTCATCACACGGACCTCCCTCTTGGACCTGCTCAGATGACGGACATGGCTGTCCATCTTCAGGGAAACCACGCCTGTCGATGCATTGACCTGGAAGTAGGGCGAGGGGTCAGCTAGGGAGTACAGAACAATCCCGTCCACTCCCTCGTCCTCGTCTCTGGCTGTCACCTGACCGATGCTCTGGCCCTCCTTCGACCCCTCAGGAACTAAGAAGGAGAACTCTGTGTCGGAGAACACAGGGTCGTACTCATCCTCCCCTGTCACGTACACCTGGACGGTCACCGTGGCCGAGTAGTTCCCTGCGTCCATGGCCAGAGCTACAAAGTTGAACAAGTTGACTTTCTCAAAGTCGAAGGTGAAGCGTGTCCGGACCTCGCCTGACGTCTGGTTGACCAGGAAGGCGTCTTTCCCCTCTCCAGTCTTGTCCAACATGTAGTATCTCAGCTGTCCGAAGACTCCCGTGTCCTGGTCGATGGCGTGCAGCATGGTGACAAGGGTGTTGTGAGGCTGGTTCTCTCTGACGCTGGCGGTGAGGACAGGCAGAGGGAAGTAAGGTCTGTTGTCATTAATGTCCTTCACCTCCACAGTGACTGGAGCCAGCGCATAGTGACCCTGTCCATCTGACGCCTGCACAATGATCACATGGGATGCCTAGTAGGAGGAAGAGAGGGAGAAGGGGAGAGAGAGACAGCAGAGAGAGAGATAGTGAGATGGAGAGATAAAGAAGGGAAATTAATTGCCAGCAGCAGAATATACAAACAGGTGGATAACCAACGACTAATCCAATCTATTTCTATGTCAAACTATTTCCTATATAGTGCACTAGTTTTGACCAGGGCCCATAGGGCTCTTTAAAAAAGTAGTGCACTATATAGGAAATAGGGTGCCATTTTGGGCACATCCCAAGCCAGGAAGTGCCATGGTACCTGTCTCTCATTGTCCAGTGGTCTCTGCAGCCTCAGGGCTCCGGTCCAGCGGTCTACCTGGAACATACCCGTCTCATCCCCAGAGCTGATCAGGTACTGCACCTTCCCTACTTCCGAGGAGTCTGGGTCTGTTGCAGACAGGCTGAGGACTTCAGTCCCTGCAGCTGTTCCTTCACTCAGCACCACACTGCAGGGTTCAAGAGGATTTTATCAATCGCTTTTCCTTAAAACATAACATTTGGTTCCCCAGTGCAAACACATGTAAAGAGGAATTAAGGACATCTAACAAACAACAAAGTACCAAATTACCTGTACTCTGCCTTGCTGAACGCCGGAGGGTTGTCGTTAGTATCCGTCACACTGATCAGCGCAGAGACAGCCGAGCTCCTCTGGGGCACTCCACGGTCCGACACGACCACGGTCAGGTTGTAACTGGACACTGCCTCGAAGTCCAGCCCCTCACCGGTCAATACCACACTGCCTACCGTCTGGAAGCCCCGTCCTTCAAGGAAGCGTACGCTGCTCTCGATCTGGAAGGCATTGCCTGAGTTTCCGCTGGCTATGGTGAAGTCGAAGCCGCAGTTGTCGCGTGACGCGTCGCCGTCGGTCGCCTCCAGGGTCAGGATGGTGACGCCTGGAAGGCCGTCCTCTGACACCGTGGCTCTGTACTCTGATTGGTGGAAGACAGGCGCGTTGTCATTGACGTCAGTCACCTGGACCTGTACAGTAGCGGTGGAGGAGAGGGCTGGTGTTCCCATGTCTCTGGACTCTATTACCACCAGGATAGAAGGGTTTTCAGAGTTAAACTCTGCCTGCTGTGTGATGAACAGGGTACCATTGCTGGGGTCGATGTAGAAGATGTCCCGGGTTGATGACATCACTCTGTAGGTGACGCGGCCGTTCTCCCCAGAGTCGCGGTCCGTGGCTGTCACAGTGACAACTGCACTGCCAGCTGGGGAGTGCTCTGCCAGAGTCATCTGGAAAACACAAACATGACCGGGTGTATTCAGGGATGTACCCAGAATAATTGAGGCATGTTGGACAGGCAGGTTAATGGTTAATGGTATCAGGTATCTGTCTTAGTAAACTAAATGAGGAAGATCGATACATACACACACATGGCATCATTATTGATCTGCATGTACATAAAATAATACAGCTAAATCTGATCAAGTTCCCACGTCTCTTATGGCATCCTTATACAAATGCCTGCCAAAATAAATGCAGATTTTCCAAAGGCTAGTGGAGGCCGGTTAGAGGATAGACTACCTGGTAAAGATCCTGTGTGAACGTAGGAGCGTTATCATTGACATCCTCCACCAGTATGGTGAGGTTAGCTTCAGTCTGGTGTTTGGAGTCAGTTGCCATGACAGTCAGCGTGTACCAGGTCTTCTCCTCATAGTCCAGAGGGGCAGTCAGAGACACCCCGCCCCCGTAGCGGTGGATCCCAAATACGCCCTGGGAAGACGGGTCCAGGTGGAGGGTGTAGGACAGGGCGGGGCCTGAGTCCACGTCATTTCCTGTCACCTGGGTTATTACCGAGCCAACCACAGTGTCTGGAGGGAGAGAGGAGAGCAGAGAGAGAGAAAATAAGGGAGATGGAAGGGAGGAGAGAGAGAGAGAGATTACTTGCAGAAATATTGTTTATTTCACTTGTGTTTATTATCTATTTCACTTGCTTTGGCAATGTAAACATATGTTTCCCATGCCAATAAAGCACCTTGAATTTTTATTGAATTGAGAGAGAGAAAACAGGGTTTGTGAGATTGTTATATGAGAACAACATTATAGCTGTAGAACTAGCTCCTACCTCATAACATATCCTATTACATCATGTTGCTTTTTAGGAATATATTGCAGACTTCTGATTTCTTTTTTTTCTGAATTGGATATTTTATGCAAGAAACTGTAGACTTCAGATGTACGGCAGGATATGAACAGAGGGGAACTTGGCTTCAGAACGACTCATAAAAAGGTCCGTTTTATCACTGAGAACTGCTGAGTGCTGCTAGAGAGAGAAGGAGTAAGGATCAGGGATAAGATCTCTGGACTAAAGGTTCACTGTTAAATTGACTGCGTCTCAAATGTCTGAGATTCTTGATATATACACCCCTTGGTCAAAAGTAGTGCCCTACATAGTGAATAGGGTGTCAGTTAAGCACACTTGGGTTCAAATACTATTTCAAATCATTCAAATACTTTGAGTGTTTGCTTTAGCCTGCCTGAAGTGTCTGATGGGGGGGGGGGTTGCACTTTTACGAAGCCCAGCTAAAGTATTTAAAATGAATTCAAATAATATTTGAACCCGGGTCTGCAGTTGAGACCTGTGGGTCATTGACTTACTCTCTGGTACTCTGATCTCACGCGGCAGAGGGATTGTAGGACTGTTGTCATTGAGGTCCACGATGATCACCGTGAGGGTCGCCGAGCCGGCCAATCGTGGTGTGCCCCGGTCCGTCGCCGTAACAACCAGCCTGATGCCATGGAAATGAAAAAATAAACTGTCAGTTGGAGTTTAGTTCTTATCTTTTATGTTTCAGGTTTCATAACCTTTCATCTCCTGCTGTCTTATATCAGAACCTGTTGTATCCCAGAGCATGACAGAAATGTAGATTCCAAGAGTACAGGAACAGGGAGAGTATTTATAGACTGAAAACAAAGGTTAGCCCACTGAGGGAAACCACATGTCAGGCCGGTTGTGAACAAACACACACACACACACATACACATACACTCACACACTCTCACAACCACATCCCAAGGCCCTGCCACTCACTTGGTTTGTGTCCAGATCTCTCGGTCCATGATAGCGGCGGTGGTGATGCTTCCGGTCAGCGAGTCGATCTTGAACAGGCCGCTGAGAGACGACGACCTCAGGCTGTAGGTCACCTGACCATTCTGGCCCTGGTCTAGGTCATCAGCCACCACCTGCATGGGACAGACAGGAAATCACATGACCGAGGTCAGAGGTCAGAAAGAAAATCAAAAAAAAAAGCAGTCTTCTGATATCACTGGTTTTCTTTTGTCTTAAAAGCAAAGTGTGCTTGTGTTTATGGTTAGCCATTTCCAATCTGTTTTAACGTGTAGGAAACAGATTTTTCTGTCTTTGGCTGTTGTTCAACCTTCCCTTGCTGTTCAATGTTTTGAATGTTGTTTTGTTTTTGAAAGCAATACAAAAAAATATCAAAAATAATAATAATCTGCCAACACCTGGGGACAGACAGGAAGTCACATGATCAGAGGTTAGAGAGGAAATCAATCAAAACAAAGAACAGATTTACAACAGCTGTGGAACAGTAACAGGACCTGGTAATGAATATTGGACTTGGAACAGTGGAACGAGAGTTTATAAAAGGGTTCTATATGGCCGTGGCTTCATACAGCATAGTATATATACTCAACAGGGACGTTGGAAACACATTGCATTATAGGGACAGGAACAGACTGTCACCTCTCAGAACTACCACAGCAGCACTGACACTTTCCAGGTCTTCTCTACTGTCTGAGCAGAGCATCTTCTAGGCCACAACCTAACACTCCTTCTACAGCCAAGCATAATATCAAATCAAATGTATATAGCCCTTCGTACATCAGCTGATATCCCAAAGTGCTGTACAGAAATAATACTAATAATAATAATACAGGTGTGTGTGTGTGTGTGTGTGTGTGTGTGTGTGTGTGTGTGTGTGTGTGTGTGTGTGTGTGTGTGTGTGTGTGTGTGTGTGTGTGTGTGTGTGTGTGTGTGTGTGTGTGTGTGTGTGTGTGCGTGTGTGTGTGTGCATGCTCGTTAGTGTACCTACCTGTATTATAGGAAAATGATATCCCTGTGCCTCTCGTATGTAGGCTACATAGTTCTGAAGCTGGAAGCGCGGCAGGTTGTCATTGACGTCCTGCAGGATCAGGTTGACCGCCATGAAGGAACTGGAGGATGCAGTTTCAGCCTTCACCACTAAGCGGAGTCTAGGGGACTCCTCATAGTCCAGCCCCATGGAGCTCTGTACCCAGATCTCACCTGGTTAGAACAATAACAAGGACATATCTCACCTGGTTAGAACAATAACTAGGACATATCTCACCTGGTTAGAACAATAACTAGGACATATCTCACCTGGTTAGAACAATAACAAGGACATATCTCACCTGGTTAGAACAATAACTAGGACATATCTCACCTGGTTAGAACAATAACTAGGACATATCTCACCTGGTTAGAACAATAACTAGGACATATCTCACCTGGTTAGAACAATAACTAGGACATATCTCACCTGGTTAGAACAATAACAAGGACATATCTCACCTGGTTAGAACAATAACTAGGACAGATCTCACCTGGTTAGAACAATAACTAGGGGCTGAGAACCAATTGGCCAATGGATGTTCATCCTTCTCCTATTCCTTATGATATTCATCAAGGATGTAGTGGAGTGTAAACACACCTTTTTCATGCGGTGAATCACAAAAATGTGTTTACACACTTTTTGTCAAAATGGGTTTTATATAATATCCCACCCCAGCGGCTTACCAGTGGAGGAGCTGATTCCAAAGGAGTGTAGGGTGTTGCCGCTGAAGATGGTGTAACTGATCCCACTACGGGATCCATCAGGGTACTGGGCCTGAGTCTGCACCACAGCGGTACCTGGAGGAGGACAACACACACCTCACTATTACACTGTGTTCTAAACACACACAGCTCACTATTACACTGTGTTCTAAACACACACACCTCACTATCACACTGTTCTAAACCCACGCACCTCACTATTACAATGCGTTCTAAACACACACAGCTCACTATCACACTGTGTTCTAAACACACACACCTCACTATTACACTGCGTTCTAAACACACACACCTCACTATTACACTGTGTTCTAAACACACACACCTCACTATCACACTGTGTTCTAAACACACACACCTCACTATCACACTGTGTTCTAAACCCACACATCTCACTATTACACTGTGTTCTAAACACACACACCTCACTATTACACTGTGTTCTAAACACACACACCTCACTATCACACTGTGTTCTAAACACACACAGCTCACTATTACACTGTGTTCTAAACACACACACCTCACTATCACACTGTGTTCTAAACACACACAGCTCACTATTACACTGTGTTCTAAACACACACACCTCACTATCACACTGTGTTCTAAACACACACAGCTCACTATTACACTGTGTTCTAAACACACACACCTCACTATCACACTGTGTTCTAAACACACACACCTCACTATTACACTGTGTTCTAAACACACACACCTCACTATTACACTGTGTTCTAAACACACACACCTCACTATCACACTGTGTTCTAAACACACACAGCTCACTATCACACTGTGTTCTAAACACACACACCTCACTATCACACTGTGTTCTAAACACACACACCTCACTATTACACTGTGTTCTAAACACACACACCTCACTATCACACTGTGTTCTAAACACACACAGCTCACTATCACACTGTGTTCTAAACACACACACCTCACTATCACACTGTGTTCTAAACACACACACCTCACTATTACACTGTGTTCTAAACACACACACCTCACTATCACACTGTGTTCTAAACACACACAGCTCACTATTACACTGTGTTCTAAACACACACACCTCACTATCACACTGTGTTCTAAACACACACACCTCACTATTACACTGTGTTCTAAACACACACACCTCACTATTACACTGTGTTCTAAACACACACACCTCACTATCACACTGTGTTCTAAACACACACAGCTCACTATTACACTGTGTTCTAAACACACACACCTCACTATCACACTGATTAATTACATTATACACACCTCAGTCTCACGCTGATTAATTACAGTATACACACCTCAGTCTCACACTGATGAATTACAGTATACACACCTCAGTCTCACACTGATTAATTACAGTACACACACCTCAGTCTCACGCTGATTAATTACAGTATACACACCTCAGTCTCACACTGATTAATTACAGTATACACACCTCAGTCTCACACTGATTAATTACAGTATACACACCTCAGTCTCACACTGATGAATTACAGTATACACACCTCAGTCTCACGCTGATTAATTACAGTATACACACCTCAGTCTCACGCTGATTAATTACAGTATACACACCTCAGTCTCACACTGATTAATTACAGTATACACACCTCAGTCTCACACTGATTAATTACAGTATACACACCTCAGTCTCACGCTGATTAATTACATTATACACACCTCAGTCTCACGCTGATTAATTACAGTATACACACCTCAGTCTCACACTGATTAATTACAGTATACACACCTCAGTCTCACACTGATTAATTACAGTATACACACCTCAGTCTCACACTGATTAATTACAGTATACACACCTCAGTCTCACAACAAAACAGATACACCTTAGTATCACACTCTGAATCAAATAAACATTGCCTGTTCCTACCTTTGGCAGCGTTCTCCTGCAGACTGACGTCTCTAGCGTGGCGTGAGAAGCGGATCCCCCTGTAGGTCTGTTCTCTGATGTAGATGACCACCACCCCTAGAGAGGACTGGGCTGGGCTGCCCTGGTCCATAGCCTCTACAATCAGAGTCCTCTGGCCCTGGGTCAGTCCCTGCAGCTTCTCTGTAGCCTGGGATGAATGAATGAATTAATGAATGAATGATTGATTAAATTAAAGTATTTTTGTCTGAAGTCTCCCTAAGCAAGCCATCCCTTGCAGGGGTTATTTAAATACCCTGATGAATAATGAAACAACACCTGGATGTCCCCAGTCAGAGAGTTAATGGTGAAGCCCCGGACAGGGCTGGCGAAGCGGTAGAACACTGAGCCATTGGCCCCAAAGTCACGGTCCTCTGCCCGCATGGTGGCCAGGACGCGGTGGGAGGAGACACTGGAGAAGAAGAAGAAGAAGAAGAAGAAGAAGAATTGTATTGTAATTTTTCAAATCCTGTACATTCAAGTCCAACTAACACTTGGGCACAACAGTAGGGGATGGCATCTAAGACACACAACAGCAGGTGATGGCATCTAAGACACACAACAGCAGGTGATGGCACGCAACAAAGAAGACATGTGAAAGACAAAACAGTACAGATAAACCCTCCGGATGCAAGCCCACTCCAGCCCAGATTCTGCCCTGTCGGACATGGGATTCGAACTGACAACTTCCTGTTGTTGTCCTGCTTCGCTAACCTCTAGCCTACCTACCTGGAGGCAGAGATGTTGATAACCAGGGGGTCCTGGATGAAGAATGGAGCGTTGTCGTTCACGTCCTGTACATACACGTTGACCGTGGCGGTGGAGTTGCGTGGGCTGGCGGGGGACGAGTCTGTGGCGCAGACATCGAAATTGTACGACGCGGTTCGTTCCCGGTCGAGCGGAGCGGCGGTGATGATATGTCCCGTGTGCTGGTCGATGATGAACATGCCCTGGGAACCGCGCAACAGGAAGTACAGCACCTGGGATTAGAACAGATCACAGTAGATTAGATTACAAAAAGTAACATCACTTTTAATGCTTAATGAAGCCTTCATTAACCCTTTGAAGGTCTAGATAGATGGCTGCCTTTTGTTAGCAAAATGTCATAAAGGGTGGCAAAAGTGTTATGCTACATTTGGCAAACCTTAAGGGGGCTCAGGAGTCATAGGGCTCTAATCAAAAGTAGTACACTATGTAGGGACTAGGGTGCCATTTGGGACGCAGCCTATGAGTTCAGTCTGTGTACCTGGCTGTTAGACCCTTGGTCCAGGTCAGTAGCAGAGACCTCCAGCACCAGGGAGCCAATGGGAGCATCCTCAGGGAGGTCAGCGGTGTAGCTGGGGCTGGTGAACTGGGGGCTGTGGTCGTTGTCGTCCAGGAGAGTGACCTCTACTGTGGCCGTGCTGCTCAGGGCCGGAGAGCCCCCGTCAAGGGCTGTCACTGTCAGACTGTACCTGGCCCTATGTTCCCTGTCCAGAGGTCTGGAGGTGGAGAGAACACCTGACTTCCTGTCCACACGGAAGTCACCTGATGGGTCGCCTGCTAGAGGAGGGAGGGAGAAAGTGAGAGAAACAGAAGAGGAAAAAGGAAGCGAGGAGGAGGCGAGAAAGTAGGAGAAACAAAAGAGGAAAAAGGAAGCGAGGAGGAGGCAAGAAAGTGGGAGAAACAGAAGAGGGAAAAGGAAGCGAGGAGGAGGCAAGAAAGTGGGAGAAACAGAAGAGGAAAAAGGAAGCGAGGAGGAGGCAAGAAAGTGGGAGAAACAGAAGAGGAAAAAGGAAGCGAGGAGGAGGCAAGAAAGTGGGAGAAACAGAAGAGGAAAAAGGAAGCGAGGAGGAGGCAAGAAAGTGTGAGAAACAGAAGAGGAAAAAGGAAGCAAGGAGGAGGCAAGAAAGTGGGAGAAACAGAAGAGGGAAAAGGAAGCGAGGAGGAGGCAAGAAAGTGGGAGAAACAGAAGAGGAAAAAGGAAGCAAGGAGGAGGCAAGAAAGTGGGAGAAACAGAAGAGGGAAAAGGAAGTGAGGAGGAGGCGAGAAAGAGATACAGAATATGAAAGGTAAATCTCACAATTGCGATCAATGGATCAGTAAATTATGAATTCAATTGGATTCCTGTGATCTACAAATAGTTGGATCTTACCTGTGATCTTGTAGGTCATCTCTCCGCTGTCCCCAGTGTCCAGGTCCGTAGCTCTGAGGGTAAACAGCTCAACAGCCTCCATGTTCTCAGGCACCTCCAGGCTGTAGTACAGTCTACTGAACGTTGGGGCGTTGTCATTCTCATCCAACATCCGGATCCTCACTGCCGCCCGGGCAAAGTTAGGAGGCACGCCACCGTCTCGGGCATACACTGGACAAACGTGGAGATTAGGAATTAAACAAGGCTTCAGCAGTCTAAAAGTGTTTGTTATGTATTTATTAACTAAACCATATTGTGTTTCTTACAGAGATTTAAGACAAACAGAGAAAATAACACCAACATGGCCATTGTACCACTCATGTATCCCATAAAATCAGAACTATAAAAACATGGCCAGTTTGGAATGTTGTGAGTTACTCATATAAAGGGCCAGTTAACTGTCAGAGTGTACAGTTGTGGGGCCTCTCTGTCCAGGGCTTTAGTGGTTAGGATTAGGATAAGGGGTCAGGGTTAAGGATCAGGGTTAGGGCCAGGAGTTAGGCTGAGGGGTTACGGGTTAAGGGTCAGGGGTCAGAGTAAAATGTTATGGTCAGAGCCAGTTACCTGTCAGTGTGTATTGTTCCTGTGCCTCTCTGTCCAGGGCTTTAGTGGTGGTTATAACACCTGTAGCTGGGTGGATGCTGAAACCCTCGTCAGAGATGCCTCCATATGTCACCTGGCCATTGGTACCTGGAGAGAGAGACAGAAAGAAAAAGAAAGAGAGAGAAGGAGCATATGAAGTCAAACCCGAATCCTATCTGTCAGCAGCCTACACCACCCCCTTGGCCCTTACCCTTCAATGTTCTGAAGATTTGAAGGGTCTGGGTAGGTATAAACACCGTAGCAGTGGTGGAGCTTCCACAATATTGCTTCCATCTTACAGATACAGTTTGAAAACATCAAAGGGTTAGGGCCAAGGGGAAGTGGTAGGAAGAAGGATTGGAGCCGGCTGTGTAAGTCAAATGGACATCACTTTCATAGGGTGCTGAGTCCTATTCCATTCAGTCATGTTATACTTTGAACCCGCTCTACCCTCGGGCACTGAAAACATTTGCAAATAAGTGTTTGCAAAAAAAACACAATTTTTTTTCTCACCAAAAAGAGCAAACACAGCAGCATTCCTGTTTGTATTTGTTTGTAGTTGGTTTTGCTGTGTAAGCGGATGGCTGGGCTGCACGGGGCGGGCGGAGGCTGGGAGACTGTGTGTGTGTGTGTGTGTGTGTTGTGTGTGTGATAGCGTGCTAACAGTGAAAGACTCTGGCACCATCACCTTACCCCACTAATCACCCTGGAGAGAAACTTTATAATCCTTCTGGGTTATGTGCTCTTGACTAACTCCAGGGGAATGTGAACACACACACACCCTCACAGACACACACACAGATACATACACACACACACACACTCACCATCCCCCAGCACGGTCTTCAATTAAAACCAACTGTTACTGACGATGCTGATGATGTGAACATGCGTTGAACACATGGACGATCAACACTTAGAACAAGAGGCTCTGCTGGCTGACACTGAGTTCTATTTTTTAAAGAAACCGTACAGCAAATATGTAGAAGAACTGTGTGTCATCATGTGTACTTTGTATATTACTATGTCATAAAGAAAACCACCATAACATATAGTATATGATGAGGGCATTACAGGCATGTGCTTGTCAGTGCTGTATACTATGTATGTAAAGACTGAATCTCCTGTGTTTGCCCACTGAGCTCAAGCCTAGCATCTCTCACCTTGGTCCAGGTCGGAGGCCGACACCACCAGAACAGTGGTTCCTGCAGGCTGGTTCTCTGTAATCTGGGCTTGGTACTGGTTCTCTTGGAACCAGGGCACCTGGTCGTTCACATCGATGACCTGGACAGACAACAGCTGGCTGGATGAGAGCGCTGGTACCCCGTGGTCCTGGGCTACGATGGTCAAGTTGAACAGGACCTGCTCCTCCCGGTCGATGGGCTTCAGGATAGACAAAGAACCTGAAAAAGTAGAGGAGAGGGGTAAGAGACGGAGCCTGGGGTGGAGGAGAGGAGTTAGAGAGGGAGCCTGGGGTGGAGGAGAGGAGAGGGGTAAGAGACGGAGCCTGGGGTATAGGAGAGGAGTTAGAGAGGGAGCCTGGGGTGGAGGATAGGAGAGGGGTAAGAGACGGAGCCTGGGGTGGAGGAGAGGAGTTAGAGAGGGAGCCTGGGGTGGAGGAGAGGAGAGGGGTAAGAGACGGAGCCTGGGGTGGAGGAGAGGAGATGATACATATTAAAGGATGGAGAGAGAGCCTAGGGAGTGAAGAGGTCCTTATGGACCCTGGTCAAAAGTAGTGAACTTAGTTGGGATGCAGGGTGCTATTGGGACGCAGACTCAGCTGGTCCCTCCCTACCTATTGTGCAGTGAAAGGACGCTGTGAAAAGTCCCTGTGCTCTCTAGTCCAGCACAACTCTGCTAGCTCCAACTTCTACTGATAGCTCCAACACTCCACTAGCATCAACTTTCACTGCTAGCTCCAACACTCTGCTAGCTTCAACTTTCACTGCTAGCTCCAACACTCTGCTAGCTTCACAACTCTGCTAGCTTCAACTTTCACTGCTAGCTCCAACACTCCACTAGTGTCAACTTTCACTGCTAGCTCCAACACTCTGCTAGCTTCACAACTCTGCTAGCTTCAGCTTTCACTGCTAGCTTCACTTCTCTGGTAGCTTCATCTTTCACCAGTCATTCCTCCCTCTCCGTCGGAGGCTAAGCGCTGCTCCTTGCCAAGAGCTTCACTTACACACACCCACCCACCCTGTCCACCCTGTCATCTGTGTGTGTGGATCTATTCCCATGAAAGGCAGAAACAAAACACCAAAGAACCCCAACCTCAGACTGCTGGGAACCATTAAAGGAGCGATTAGAACTGCATGTGTGTGTGTGTTTGTGTGTGTGACTCAGTCCCTCTTTTGAGACTTTGATAACACCCACACACACACACACTATTTGCCGTTTGGTCTTCTGGGCTTTGTTGTGGTGTGTGAGACATGCGTTGACCCTGGCTCCACCCCTCCCCCAGTGCCCCACCAATCAGGAACCAAGGAATCCCCTGGTCGGCTGAGGCGATAGAAACAGGAAGCTGTCAAGATCTATCAGGTGTGTCACAGAGAGAGGGCGGCCATCTTGATCTGGTTCCAGTATATATGTGTGTGTGTGTGTGTGTGTGTGTGTGTGTGTGTGTGTGTGTGTGTGTGTGTGTGTGTGTGTGTGTGTGTGTGTGTGTGTGTGTGTGTGTGTGTGTGTGTGTGTGTGTGTGCGTCTGCGTGAACCTGTGCGTGTGCGTGTGTGTGTGTGCGCGTGCATGTGTGAGTGTGTGTATGTGTTCGTGCCTTGCCCATCTTGAACTGGTTCCAGCAATGCAGGTAATTAGTCAGTATAATGACAGTTAATGGCATGAGTTAATCCTCTGACCACCTGGTATGCTCCTGTCCTATCCTGTCCACCGGCCCAGGCCAGGGTCTACGATGACAGGAGAAATGGTCCCATCTCTACACATTCTGTTTTGGTTATGTTCCCATTAGCACCAGCACAACAGGGAGCTGTGTAGAAGAAGCCTACTACAGATCATGGTAACCTTGGATCCTTCTGGGTGGAGGATGGGTGTCTCCTAACTCTATCCCCCTCCTCTGGGCTCAATGGAAATATTAAATCATAAAACTATGTGTGTCGAGTTTCCCTTTGACCCAGATTAATCCCAGTCAATTTGGCTTAATCTAGGTCTGAGAATTTGCCCCTGAAAGTTTTACATTTTTAACAATTTGTGTAAGAAGACTCTGTTCCCTAGACTAATCCTATTAATAGACGAAACGAAACGAATGTCTAACATGAGAAGAAACATGTGAGAGCAAGGAAACATCTTTACCTTAGTTCACCCCAGTCTTCAGAACTGTGACTGCTCTACTCTAATACAACCATACATACACAGTAAAACACTACGTAAACCAAAGAGACTGGAATTGGAAACATCCAAAATATGTTTTCCATCTCTCTCTCTCTCTCTCTCGCTCTCTCGCTCTCTCTCTCTACCCATGTGTTATTAGTGACCAGGCTTAGGACGGGATCACTGAGGAGTCACAGTGGCTGAAACTATTCCAGCCACTAACTCTGACCATACTAAAGGCTCTGGGGCAAGTTATCTCAGAGAGCACGGAGATACAGAGAGAAAACAACAAACCCAAAAACTTAAAACAGAACCAACACAACCCCCCTCGTCCCTCCTTCCCCTCCCGCCTCACTCTCTCTTTGACGGTTGTGGCTCATTAAAGCATGAAATTGAAATGGAGTCAGTGCTGTGCCCTCTCATTCCTCTGCTCCCAGGGCCAGGTAACGAGAAGGAGAGGGAAGCCCTAATCTCAGCGATGCATTGCAGGCCTGGTGTGTGTGTGTGTTTGTGTGTGTGTGTAATCTCAGCGCAGCACGGCAGCCCTGCCCATTGCGTGTCTAGCAGTGTGTGTTCACTGCCAGCCACACTCGCTGCGGCCTTCTGCTATGGAAACAGTTGTTAAACTGCAGCCAGATAGCTGGATCATTACTTACAGCGGTGGTGGTTGTTACAGCTGCAGCAGTGTCGGTGGTGGTAGGGTTTAGCGCTCAGGTAGGCAGGCATACGCAATGTACTGGGGTAACTTCGTTAACTCTGATTCGTCCCTCACACGACATCTCTTCACACTTCCCTGTTTATACTGTTTTAACTGTGCTGGGGCCTGATTATAGGTTGAACCTTATGAGACTCTCTCACAGACCAAACCACATGCAAGCTAGTAATATGGTACCAATAGCCTTCTGACATCACACCATGTGTTTACAGTACAGCTGGCAACTACATGATTGCTCTCGTGAGAAAACAATACTATATGCCAGTTTTACCGACTGGGTGTGAACTCGTCCAGTGCATGCCACAAGGCTGTGTTATCCAACTGAGCTAAAGCCTAGGCATTAGCTTGGGGAGCTGACAAAAGTCTTCAGGTCTCAGACTAGGTTACCTTTCTGTGAGCGTAGTTCACCAAACCACTTCCATTACACTAGGAGTTGTTTA
Source organism: Salvelinus fontinalis (assembly GCF_029448725.1). NCBI lineage: Eukaryota > Metazoa > Chordata > Actinopteri > Salmoniformes > Salmonidae > Salvelinus > Salvelinus fontinalis. The sequence continues at coordinate 33,904,378 of NC_074697.1, read as the reverse complement.
AATGACCCACCAGTATTAGGGTTGAGGCTGAATGTCCCTCCAGCGTTGCCAGTCTCGATGAAGTAGCTGACCCGTCTGTTCTCCCCCTGGTCGGCATCTCGCGCCACGACGTAGAGAACCACGAAGCCCACAGGCTGGTCCTCCATGACACTGACCGCGGAAGGCGAGCTAAACACTGGAGCGTTGTCGTTCTCGTCTGTCACAAACACCCTCGCTGTCACCGAGCCCCAGCGCCGCTGGCTGCCGTTCAGGGCGGAGTCTGTCGCCTGGACGACCAGGATAAGGGAGGAAGTAACCTCATGGTCCAGTTCCTGCGCCAGGGTCAGGACGCCAGTGGAAGGGTGAAGGGTCAGGATGTCAGGGAGGTCAGGGTACTGGAACACAGTAGAATTAAATATAACTTTATCAGTCCAGGGTACTGGAACAGAGTAGAATAGAATATAACATTTTTGTCCAGGGTACTGGAACAGAGTCAAATACAATATAACTGAAACAGAAGAGAATACAGAAGAGAATAACTTTATTAGTTCATCTGCAGAGATATAAATAATTATTTTGCTCTACTCCCTAAACCACTAGTTTAAGGGGTTAAACCTCTTAACCCTAACCCTAACCACCTAACCCTAACCTTCAAACCCTAACCTCCTACCCCTAAACTCCTAACCCTAACCTCCTAACCCTAACCCTAACCACCTAATCCTAACCTCCTAACCCTAACCTTCAAACCCTAACCTCCTACCCCTAAACTCCTAACCCTAACCTCCTAACCCTAACCCTAACCACCTAATCCTAACCTCCTAACCCTAACCTTCAAACCCTAACCTCCCACCTCTAAACTCCTAACCCTAACCTCCTAACCCTAACCCCCTAACCCTAACCACCTAATCCTAACCTCCTGACCCTAACCTTCAAACCCTAACCTCCTACCCCTAACCTCCTACCCCTAAACTCCTACCCCTAAACTCCTAACCCTAACCTCCGAACCATAACCTCTGAACCATAACCTCCTACCCCTAACCTCTTAACCATAACCTCCTAATCTTAACCTCCTAACCTCCTACCCCTAACCTCCTAACCATAACCTCCTAATCCTAACCACCTAACCCTAACCTCTGAACCATAACCTCTGAACCATAACCTCCTACCCCTAACCTCCTAACCATAACCTCCTACCCCTAACCTCCTACCCCTAAACTCCTAACCCTAACCTCCTACCCCTAACCTCCTAACCCTAACCTCCTACCCCTAACCTCCTACCCCTAAACTCATAACCCTAACCTCCTACCCCTAACCTCCTAACCATAACCTCCTACCCCTAACCTCCTAACCCTAACCTCCTACCCCTAATCTCCTAACCCTAACCTCCTACCCCTAACCTCCTAACCATAAACTCCTAATCCTAACCTACTACCCCTAACCTCCTAACCATAACCTCCTAATCCTAACCTCCTAACCCTAACCTCCTAACCCTAACCTGTGTTAGAGGTCCATCAGCCAATTTCTTGGGCTAAAATACCTATTTTGCCAATTGGCCTGGAACCTTTCACTGCCTACACGGAGCCCTGCCAATCCAACACGACTGGTCTGCCGACGTAACCGTCCGAGGGGGCTACAACAACAGACTTCTTCCGTCGCGACGTCCCCCCCTAAGGCCCTTCTGTTAGCCTGCTAGCCCCGGCCCGCTAGCTGTCTGAATCGCCGTGTCTCCAGCTCGCCTAGCCTCCCACTGGTCCTTATGATCGCTCGGCTACGCATGCCTCTCCCTAATGGCATTATGTCTTGTCCATTGCTGTTTTGGTTACTGATTATTGTCTAATTTCACTGGAGAGACTCCAGCCCTGCTTAATATGCCTTAGCTATCCCGTTTGTTTCACCTCCCACACATGCGGTGACCTCATCTGGTCTAAGCGATGTCTCTAGAGACAAAACCTCTCTCATCGTCTCTCAATGCCTAGGTTTACCTCCACTTTATTCAAATCCTACCATACCCTTGTCTGTACATTATGCCTTGAATCTATTTTTCCGCACCCAGAAACCTGCTCCTTTTATTCTATGTTCTGAATGCACTAGACGACCAGTTCTTACAGCCTTTAACCGTACCCTTATCCTACTCCTCCTCTGTTCCTCTGGTGATTTAGAGGTTAATCCAGACCTTGCAGTGCCTAGCTCCACTCCCATTCCCCATGCGCTCTCAATTGTTGACTTCTGTAACCGTAAAAGCCTTGGTTTCATGCATGTTAAAATTAGAAGCATGCCGCATTAAAAAAAATTAGAAGCAGGAACAGGTTGGTTCAATCCAGACCTGACTGCCCTTGATCAGCACTAAAACATCCTGTGGCGTACTGCATTAGCATCGAATAGCCCCTGCGATATGCAACTTTTCAGGGAAGTTAGGAACAAATATACACAGGCAGTTAGGAAAGCAAAGGCTAGCTTTTTCAAACAGAAATTTGCATCCTGTAGCACAAACTCCAAAAAGTTCTGGGACACTGTAAAGTCCATGGAGAATAAGAGCACCTCCTCCCAGCTGCCCACTGCACTGAGGCTAGGAAACACTGTCACCACCGATAAATCCACGATAATTGAGAATTTCAGTAAGCATTTTTCTACGGCTGGCCATGCTTTCCACCTGGCTACCCCTACCCCGGTGAACAGCCCTGCATCCCCCACAGCAACCTGCCCAGACCTCCCCCATTTCTCCTTCACCCAAATCCAGATAGCTGATGTTCTGAAAGAGTTGCAAAATCTGGACCCCTACAAATCAGCCGGGCTAGATAATCTGGACCCTCTCTTTCTAAAATTATCCACCGCAATTGTTGCAACCCCTATTAGTAGTCTGTTCAACCTCTCTTTCGTATCGTCTGAGATCCCCAAAGATTGGAAAGCTGCCGCGGTCATCCCCCTCTTCAAAGGGGAAGAAACTCTAGACCCAAACTGTTACAGACCTATATCTATCCTACCCTGCCTTTCCAAGGTCATCGAAAGCCAAGTTAACAAACAGATCACTGACAATTTCGAATCCCACCGTACCTTCTCCACTATGCAATCTGGTTTCAGAGCTGGTCATGGGTGCACCTCAGGCACGCTCAAGGTCCTAAACGATATCATAACCACCATCGATAAAAGACAATACTGTGCAGCTGTATTCATCAACCTGGCCAAGGCTGTCGACTCTGTCAATCACCACATTCTTATCGGCAGACTCAACAGCCAGCATCACTACTCTGGACGGTTCTGACTTAGAATATGTGGACAATTACAAATACCTAGGTGTCTGGTTAGACTGTAAACTCTCCTTCTACACTCACATTAAGCATCTCCAATCCAAAATTAAATCTAGAATCGGCTTCCTGTTTCACAACAAAACATCCTTCACTCATGCTGCCAAACAGACCCTCGTAAAACTGACTATCCTACCAATCCTTGACTTCGGCGATGTAATTTATTAAATAGCCTCCAACACTCTACTCAGCAAATTGGATGCAGTCTATCACAGTGCCATCCGTTTTGTCACCAAAGCCCCATATACTACCCACCACTGCAACCTGTATGCTCTCGTTGGCTGGTTCTCGCTTCATATTCGTCACCAAACCCACTGGCTCCAGGTCATCTATAAGTATTTGCTAGGTAAATCCCCGCCTTATCTCAGCTCACTGGTCACCATAGCAGCTCCCACCCATAGCATGCGCTCCAGCAGGTATATTTCACTGGTCACCCCCAAAGCCTATTTCTCATGTGGCCACTTTTCCTTCCAGTTCTCTGCTGCCAATGACTGGAACGGATTGCAAAAATCACTGAAGCTGGAGACTCATATCTCCCTCACTAACTTTAAGCATCAGCTGTCAGAGCAGCTCACAGATCACTGCACCTGTACATAGCCCATCTGTAAATAGCCCATCCAACTACCTCATCCCCATATTGTTTTTTTTTTTTTAACTCTCCTTTGCACCCCAGTATCTCTACTTGCACATTCATCTTCTGCACATCTATCACTCCAGTGTTTAATTGCTAAATTGTAATTACTTCGCCACTGTGGCCTATTTATTGCCTTACCTCCCTAATCTTACCTCATTTGCACACACTGTATATATATTTGTTCTATTGTGTTATTGAATGTACATTTGTTTATTCCATGTGTAACTCTGTGTTGTTGTTTGTGTCGCACTGCTTTGCTTTATCTTGGCCAGGTCGCAGTTGTAAATGAGAACTTTTAATTCCTAATGCTAATCTTCTAACCCTAACCTCCTAACCATAACTCCTAACCCTATCCTCCTAACCCTAACCTCCTAATCCTAACCTCCTAAACCTAACCCCCTAACCCTAACCTCCTTCTTTTGCTCTACTCCCTAAACCACTAGTTTAGTGTCTTGCTCAAGGGCACAACGGCCCGAGATGGTCTAGTTGCCAGTGAGTACATCTCCAATTTTCACGACCGGTTTGGAATTTGAAACAGCAATGTATCTGTTACTGATTTTTGCTTCTCTAACCTGTGCGTCCTACCCCTAACCTCCTAACCCTAACCAGCTAACCCTAACCTCCTAACCCTAATCCCCTAACCCTAACCTCCTAACCCTAATCCCCTAACCCTAACCATCTAACCCTAACCTCCTAACCCTAACCCTAACCTCCTAACCCTAACCAGCTAACCTCCTAACCCTAACCCCCTAACCCTACCTGGTGCAGGATGGAGTAGGTCAGCAGGCTGTTGGGCCCTGATCCATCCTGGTCCGAGGCCTGGAAGGTGTAGATGGTGGCCCCAGGCTCCATGTTCTCAGGTATCACCATGGTAACGGGGTCCTCCGGGAAGCAGGGTGCGTGGTCATTGCTGTCCTTCACCTCGATGTCCAGCTGCACCAGGTGGCTGCTGGGTAATGTCATGGAGAAGTCATCCACCTCTATCTGTAGTGTGTAGCGGGCAGATCGCTCGTAGTCCAGCTCCCTTGCCAGGTACACGTCACCTGTCTGACGGTCCACCATGAACGTTCCGTCTCGGTCTGACCCGCCCACCACCGTATAGGTCACCTGACCAGCCTCAGGGAGCTCTAAGCTGTCATGTGACTTCACAGAGCCAATCACAGAGCCCGGTTTGGCCTCCTCGACGGAGTTGAAGTATATGGAGAGGGAGTTGGCTTTGGAAGGAGCTCTGCTCGCACTCAGGACCTGTGGACAGAGACATAGGGATATGAACATCAACACTCAGCAGACTCACGCTATGTGTCTAATAAAGACCATTATACATGCCTAGTGGCAGTTGGAGATACATTTTCCAATACAACGCTAAAGAATACAAATATTCAATGGAATGCTGTGAACCTGCAACAGATTTCTACCCACCCACTCTCTTTTCTCACTGTGAATAAAAGAAACTGAACGTTTTAAGAGTTTTTTACAAACTCCCACAACAGGCCTGCTAGTGCTAATCACGCTTAATCAGATAGGCATGTCACTGCCAGGAAAAATAATAAGGGATAAAAGTCAACATAATCAAAAAAGGAAATTGTGGTGAGCTTTCAGATCTCACTGCAGTGGGCTGGACTCGGGAGTCTACAGTATTGAGTTTTTACACCTCCCTTGATGACCAATCAGAAGAACATGAAAGACTTCAGCTTTGACACATCGCTCCTTTTGTATGGAAACAGGCACCAGAAGTTACACATAAACCACATTGTTCTAATAAGCCTGTTTTTCAGTTCGCTCAAAGCAGGGGATGGAGTCACAGGGTTTAAATATCTGAGAGAGAGAGCGAGAGCGAGAGCAGGAGAGAGAGAGAGAGCAGGAGAGAGTGAGAGCGAGAGCGAGAGAGAGAGAGAGAGCAGGAGAGAGTGAGAGAGAGAGAGAGCAGGAGAGAGTGAGAGAGAGCGAGAGCAGGAGAGAGCGAGAGCGAGAGAGAGAGAGCGAGAGAGAGAGAGCGAGAGCGAGAGAGACCAAGAGAGAGAGCAGGAGAGAGCGAGAGCGAGAGCGAGAGAGAGAGAGAGAGCGAGAGCGAGAGCGAGAGCGGGCGAGAGCGAGAGAATAAATGAATGAAAGTGAGAGAGTTAGACCAGGAAAAATAGAGAGAGAGAGAGAGAGAGCAGGAGAGAGCGAGAGCGAGAGCGAGAGCGGGCGAGAGCGAGAGAATAAATGAATGAAAGTGAGAGAGTTAGACCAGGAGAAATAGAGAGAGAGAGCAAGACAAGGAGAAAGAGAGAGGAAGGAAAATAAAATAGTTTTGTACGCTTATCCATTTTTCTCCTCAACAAATACTTGTTGATGCTCAATTCATTACAACCTACAATACCTTGATAAACCAGAGTTACACCAAACAGCACCACTATGTTGGCAGTCACTAAACAGCCCATGCTCTTTATGAAACATAATATGACAATCTGTTAATTAACTCCACATTAGATGGCAAATTGAATGTCAACACGCGTTAGAATTTGTGAGATCATATCTTGTCCATACTGCTGTACTTGTCTTGGACGAGGGCTCTGATAGAAACACGTCAACAGACAAGAACAACACAGGCATGTTTAATCCTATTACACACTAATTATTACTCACATTCTTCACGTCAGAAGAACAGAAGAACAACACAACAAAAAATTTAAGAAATAAGGAACACAGAGATGCTGTTTTACTGCAGCCATTACAAGACCCTTCTATTTTCCTGGAACCTTAAAGATTCCGGTTCTGCGTTCCAAATGGCAACCTATTCCCTACATAGGGCACTGGTCAAAAGTAGCACTATATAGGGAATAGGGTGTCATTTGGGATGCATCTTGGATTTACAGCTACAGAGTTCCTTCCATTGTGCTGGCCTGGTCGGTCACTATTAAGTTGTATATTAAATATTAATTAAATTAACTTGAATGGTGTATTTTATGTGGGTGCATATCCCAGGCGGTGTCGTATTGAAGTGAGGCTACTGTATTAAAAGTGTTGAAGTCATTCAGTATGGCCTTGATCAGAGCAATCACAGCTGGTGATCATCATGGACCAGATGGGAGCACTTGATTCATACCTACTGTAGTTTTCCATCTCTTACTCAAAGAGAAATTCCCTCTTGAAAAGTCACAGAGGAGGAGAAGTGAGGGAGGGAGGGAGGGAGGGAAGAAAAGGAGGGAGGGAAGGTTGTCAGAAATCAGACTGGCACGTCTATTTGGAACGACTTTGTTGTGAGGAGCCAGACTTCTAGAGCCAGACATCTAGAGCAAGCTTGACTTAGTACTTCTCCCAATACTTTAGTTAAATGTGGGATATTTGATAGATTGGTGTTGGCTATGATCTAGTAGTTTTCTGACCTTTATGATTAAGATACAGCTAGATCTGTGAGAAGAAAGGTGGTAGGGGATAGGAGATAGCAGTCTGAGGTAGGAGTCTCACCTGTATGTGTAGTGTACAGGTAGCGCTGTGAGAGGTAAGGAGTTATGGCTAGGGGTTAGGGGTCTCACCTGTATGTGTAGTGTACAGGTAGCGCTGTGAGATGGCTGGCCTCGGTCAGTGGCGGTCACAGTGAAGCTGTACTCAGCTCTGTCAGAGTGACTCAGAGGAGAGGAGGAACGCAGTTCACCTGTAGTAGGGTTCAGAGAGAAACGCTCTGCTCTGGGACCTGTAGAGGAGTGAGGGAGGGAGGGAGAAAAAGAGAGCGAAAGAAAAAGAGAGACAGAGAGAGAGAGAGATACAGATTGAGTGAGTGAGTCCAGCTATAAATTGTTACCCAGAGTTGTTTTTGGAAACAATGCCAGAAGAAAACAATGCATTCCTCACATAATCACTCAACGGTAGAAAATAGCAAATTACTCTTCAATCATTAACTTACACACAATCCCTCCCTTCCTCTCTCCCTCTCTCTCTTCCTTCTTCCATCCCTCTCTCACCTGACATGGAGTAGTACACAGTGCCGTTCTCTCCCTCATCAGGGTCCTTGGCCTGTACTTTCCCCAGCAGTAGACCTGATGCCTGGCCTTCCATCACCTACGGAAGGAAATCACAAGGTAAAAGTGACTTGTTTTCTTCTCAACGCTGACCACTAACATATTATGTGAGACCCCATGCCCTAAGGGCCCTGGTCAAAAGTAGCATACAATATAGGAAATAGGCTGCCATTTGGGACGCAACCTCAGTATTACCTGCATGGTCAGTCCTCTGCCAGGCTGGCTGTGTCTGAAGGAGGGAGTGTTGTCGTTCTCATCCAGGATGGTGATAAAGGCTGTCCCTGTAGCGCTGCGTGGGGGAGTACCTCCATCCTGAACCACCAACAACACCTGGTAACTACTCTGCTGCTCCCTGTCCAGACCTACACGGGTACTGATCTCACCTGAGGGAGAGAGAGAGAGGACACAGGAAGAGAGGAAGGAGGGAGAGAGAGATAGAGTGAGAGAAATGGGAGGGAGAGAAGTAATGATGAGAAATTAAAGGGAGAGCATGTCGTCTTTGATCACCCACAAACACACACACACACACACACACACACACACACACACACACACACACACACACACACACACACACACACACACACACACACACACACACACACACACACACACACACACACACACACACACACACACACACGGCAGGAACCTGAACAGCTGCAGTGAAGGTTAGAGTTATCTCGAGAGCGGCTACACACAATCTCACAGCAGGCCAATTAGGGCCCAGCAGGACCCTCAACACTACAGGTAACCTGATTTATTTTCACAGAGAATAGACAGCATTGTGTGTCTATTCTGAGTGCCACATCTGAAGTTCTTGTGGTAAATATAAAGTTATTATATGTGTGTTAAGCCTTGAGACAATTGAGACATGGATTGTGTATGTGCCATTCAGAGTGTGAATGGGCAAGACAAAATGCCTTTAAATGGGATATGGTAGAAGGTGCCAGGCACACCGGTTTGTCTAATGAACTGCAACGCCGCTGACTTTTTCATGCTCAACAGTTTCCGGTGTGTATCAAGAATGGTCCACCTCCCAAAGGACATCGAGCCAACTTGACAACTGTGTGAAGCATTGGAGTCAACATGGGCCAGCATCCCTGTGGAACACTTTTGACACCTTGTAGAGTCCATGCCCCGACAAATTGAGCATGTTCTGAGGGCAAAAGGGGGGGGTGCAACTCAATATTAGGAAGGTGTTCTTAATGTTTTGTACACTCAGTGTATTTTTTGTTATTCCATTCATTAACCAGGCTTTGAACTACCTGTGTATGAGTTGATCTGGAAGTTTCTGTCTGGGTGTAGGAGTCTGTAACTGAGCCTGCCGTTGAGCCCCGAGTCTCGGTCCATAGCCGAAACCCGTCCGAACCCTGACCCCGCCGGAAGGTTCTCTCTCACGGCCAGGAAAGCCCTCTCCTGGGTCAAACGGGGTGAGTTGTCGTTTTCATCGGTCACCGACACCCTCACCGTGGCACTGCCCGTCTTCTTCAGCTGCCCGTGGCCCGCCGTGGCCAGAACCATCAACATGTACATGTCCTTCACCTGGGCAAAGGTCATGGACACACTTTTAAAGGACATTACACTTTAAATTAAAGTTTGTCAGACATTTTCAGGCCTCTAAAGAAGTCTAAGGTCAAGATGAATAAGACCAACATGATCCATATCAATCAAAGTGGCTAAGAAGCATTCAGTGTGCGGGTCTGGACAAGTTTATATATCTTCCTGGCACATGTCCCTCACCTCTCTGTCCAGGGCGCTCTTCACAAACAGCCAGCCGCTGTCTGCTGCAATGCCAAACCCTGCTGCGTCTCCGTCAGGTCTCAGGTAGTACGCCAGTGGAGAGGAGGAGCCTGAACCCGTGGTGTCCAGGCTCAGAGCTCGCACCTGTAGATGGATGGATTAAGTAATTCATCAGAAATACATACACAGCCAAAACATTACAGAACTGACAGTTCAACTGCAACTCTGTTGATACATAACAGCTTGCTGATGTTACGTTTAGGGATAGTTAGAAGACATTTTGTTGGCTGTTAGTTGAACAATCTACGGGACATACCTGTATGAAGCGTGTGCTGAGTGGCGTGTTCTCCCTCAGCTCCACGCGGTAGGTCAGGGTGTCGAACACAGGACCGTGGTCGTTCTCCGCCTGGACGTGCACCACAAGCATCATGGTAGAGCTCAGCTGGGGAGCGCCACCATCTTTAGCTGTCACCGTCAGGTCGTAACGCGGCGTTACGTCGTATGACAGCCTGCCAACCAGCCGGATCTCCCCTGTGCTGCGCTCCATGGAAAAGGTTCTTTGACCTCCGCTTGAGGTCGTGGTGGAGGAAAGATCAAAGGTCATCTGGCCGTTGAGGCCGGAGTCCCGGTCTTTGGCCTGGACTCTGTAGACCACGGTCCCCATCTCTGTGTGCTCCGGGAGGAGGAGAGACTCAGAAGAGGAGGGCATGAACACAGGAGCGTTGTCGTTGATGTCCTGGATGGTGATGTGGACGTAGGTCTGACCGAAGGCAGGGGGGCTGCCGCTACGAGCCTGGAGCTCCAGGGTTAGAGAGGGCTGGGCCTCGTGGTCCAGGGGAAGGCTGGTCCGCAGGGCACCGCTCTCTGGGTCCACAGTGAAGTAGCCAGCAGGGTCTCCAGAGGAGATGGTGTACAGGATGTCCTTACTGGGGCCGCCTGGGAACAGACAGGGGAAGTTGAATGTTTTATTATCCCTTATGTACGGGATACACATAGTATACACCATCCAACGAAATGGTTCTTTATCAACAACACAACAACAATAAGAAATACTAAAAGATAACAATATGAACATAAAGTAAATGGATCAGTAGAATAGAATACATTTCTTAGCATAAGTATAATACAGGAAGGAACAATTTATAGTCCAATATTTACATGTGTATTGGGGAAGGGGGGCAAGTGTTTAAACTGTGCAGTGTTTATCAATCATAATAACAGTCTGGTAGCAGCAGTTGTGATTGTGTGTGTGTGTGTGTGTGTGTGTGTGTGTGTGTGTGTGTGTGTGTGTGTGTGTGTGTGTGTGTGTGTGTGTGTGTGTGTGTGTGTGTGTGTGTGTGTGTGTGTGTGTGTGTGTGTGTGTGTGTGTGTGTGTGAGTGAGTGAGTGAGTGAGTGCATGTTTGTGAATACAGATGCAATTGTGTGTGTGAGTTTATTTTATTTGTATCTTTTGAAGTGAGATGACAAGATCCAGAGCCAGTCCAGACGAGGAGACCAGAGCCAGTCCAGACGAGGTGAACAGAACCAGACCAGACGAGGAGAACAGAACCAGACCAGACGAGGAGACCAGAGCCAGTCCAGACGAGGAGACCAGAACCAGTCCAGACGAGGAGACCAGAACCAGTCCAGACGAGGGGAATAGAACCAGACCAGACGAGGAGACCAGAACCAGTCCAGACGAGGAGACCAAAACCAGTCAGACGAGGAGACCAGAGCCAGTCCAGACGAGGAGACCAGAACCAGTCCAGACGAGGAGACCAGAACCAGACCAGACGAGGAGAACAGAACCAGACCAGACGAGGAGACCAGAGCCAGTCCAGACGAGGAGACCAGAACCAGTCCAGACGAGGAGACCAGAACCAGTCCAGACGAGGGGAATAGAACCAGACCAGACGAGGAGACCAGAACCAGTCCAGACGAGGAGACCAAAACCAGTCAGACGAGGAGACCAGAGCCAGTCCAGACGAGGAGACCAGAACCAGTCCAGACAAGGAGACCAGAACCAGACCAGACGAGGAGACCAGAGCCAGTCCAGACGAGGAGACCAGAACCAGTCCAGACGAGGAGACCAGAACCAGACCAGACGAGGAGACCAGAACCAGTCCAGACGAGGAGACCAGAACCAGACCAGACGAGGAGACCAGAGCCAGTCCAGACGAGGAGAACAGAACCAGACCAGACGAGGAGACCAGAACCAGTCCAGACGAGGAGACCAGAACCAGACCAGACGAGGAGACCAGAACCAGTCCAGACAAGGAGACCAGAGCCAGACCAGACGAGGAGAACAGATTCAGACCAGACCAGATGAGGAGACCAGAACCAGACCAGACGAGGAGAACAGAACCAGACCAGACGAGGAGACCAGAACCAGTCCAGACGAGGAGACCAGAGCCAGTCCAGACAAGGAGACCAGAGCCAGATCAGACGAGGAGAACAGATTCAGACCAGACCAGATGAGGAGACCAGAACCAGACCAGACGAGGAGACCAGAACCAGACCAGACGAGGAGACCAGAGCCAGATCAGACGAGGAGAACAGATTCAGACCAGACCAGATGAGGAGACCAGAACCAGACCAGACGAGGAGACCAGAACCAGACCAGATGAGGAGACCAGAACCAGACCAGACGAGGAGACCAGAACCAGACCAGATGAGGAGACCAGAACCAGACCAGATGAGGAGACCAGAACCAGACCAGACGAGGAGACCAGAACCAGACCAGACGAGGAGACCAGAACCAGTCCAGATGAGGAGAATAGAGCCAGACCAGACGAGGAGAACAGAACCAGACCAGACGAGGAGAACAGAACCAGTCCAGGCGAGGAGACCAGAACCAGTCCAGACGAGGGGAATAGAACCAGACCAGACGAGGAGACCAGAACCAGTCCAGACGAGGAGACCAAAACCAGTCCAGACGAGGAGACCAGAACCAGTCCAGACGAGGAGAACAGAACCAGACCAGACGAGGAGACCAGAACCAGTCCAGACGAGGAGAACAGAACCAGACCAGACGAGGAGACCAGAACCAGTCCAGACGAGGAGACCAGAACCAGTCCAGACGAGGAGACCAAAACCAGACCAGACGAGGAGACCAGAACCAGTCCAGACGAGGAGAACAGAACCAGTCCAGACGAGGAGACCAAAACCAGTCCAGACGAGGAGACCAAAACCAGTCCAGACGAGGAGAACAGAACCAGACCAGACGAGGAGACCAGAACCAGACCAGACGAGGAGACCAGAGCCAGACCAGACAAGGGGACCAGAACCAGACCAGACGAGGAGACCAGAGCCAGACCAGACCAGATGAGGAGACCAGAACCAGACCAGACGAGGAGACCAGAACCAGACCAGGCAGAGAGCACTTCAGTTACAATATACTCACCCTCAGTCATTTGTCAAGTATTTTACACTATGATAGAGTCCTAAATATCCAAAGTAATGATTATAAAAACAATGTGCTGGGATGGAATGTGTGATTAATGTGATTTCTAAACGAGGTGTGTACAGTGGCTCACTGCCTATTTGAACAATTGGTACAGGGAGCACAGAACGCCCCAGTGAATCCTTTCAGCACATGCTGCCCACACACACACACACACACACACACACACACACACACACACACACACACACACACACACACACACACACACACACACACACACACACACACACACACACACACACACACATACTTTCAAACAGGTGTTAGCAGTCGACCAATCGGAAGTTCCAATTCCAAGTCACACCCACCGTTCTTACTGATGGCCTGTACGATGCCAACCTCAGTTCCTCGCAGTACGTCTTCAGACACAGTGAAGCTGTACTGACTGTGTTCGAACACAGGGGGCGCCACCAGGCCTGCCACCACACTGATGTTGACCCGGGCATTGACCAGTGCTGCCAGACCCCCTCCGTCCTGGGCTGAAACCACAATGGGGATCACCGTGTTGGCCTTGCCATGTAGGGACCGGGACAGGGAGATCACACCTGGTGGAGAAAGGACACAAAACACAGTGGTCAAGGTCAGACACAGCTCAAAACACACACACAGAGACATGAGGATGAACGCACACACACAAACATACACGCTTTATTTAGTTCCAGGAAAATTCAATTCCAGCGCTCTGGCATCTGTACGATCCATTAAACACATTGTGAAAAATACAAGAATGCCTTTTTCCTCGATACACCTGTAACTACATAAGAAGTTAATACAGTACCAACCTGTGTCTGTTGTTAAAGCTGTACTACATGTAAAAACACCAACCTGTGTCTTTTTGTTCATAGTTAAAGCTGTACTACATGTAAAAACACCAACCTGTGTCTTTCTGTTCATAGTTAAAGCTGTACTACATGTAAAAACACCAACCTGTGGCCTTTTGTTCATCGTTAAAGCTGTACCACATGTAAAAACACCAACCTGTGTGTTTTTGTTCATCGTTAAAGCTGTACCACATGTAAAAACACCAACCTGTGTCTTTTTGTTCATCGTTAAAGCTGTACCACATGTAAAAACACCAACCTGTGTCTGTTGTTAAAGCTGTACCACATGTAAAAACACCAACCTGTGGCCTTTTGTTCATCGTTAAAGCTGTACCACATGTAAAAACACCAACCTGTGTGTTTTTGTTCATCGTTAAAGCTGTACCACATGTAAAAACACCAACCTGTGTGTTTTTGTTCATCGTTAAAGCTGTACCACATGTAAAAACACCAACCTGTGTCTGTTGTTAAAGCTGTACCACATGTAAAAACATCAACATGTGGCCTTTTGTTCATAGTTAAAGCTGTACCACATGTAAAAACACCAACCTGTGTGTTTTTGTTCATCGTTAAAGCTGTACCACATGTAAAAACACCAACCTGTGTGTTTTTGTTCATCGTTAAAGCTGTACCACATGTAAAAACACCAACCTGTGTCTGTTGTTAAAGCTGTACCACATGTAAAAACACCAACCTGTGTGTTTTTGTTCATAGTTAAAGCTGTACTACATGTAAAAACACCAACCTGTGTCTTTCTGTTCATAGTTAAAGCTGTACCACATGTAAAAACACCAACCTGTGTGTTTTTGTTCATAGTTAAAGCTGTACTACATGTAAAAACACCAACCTGTGTCTTTCTGTTCATCGTTAAAGCTGTACTACATGTAAAAACACCAACCTGTGTCTTTTTGTTCATAGTTAAAGCTGTACTACATGTAAAAACACCAACCTGTGTGTTTTTGTTCATCGTTAAAGCTGTACTACATGTAAAAACACCAACCTGTGTGTTTTCATAGTTAAAGCTGTACTACATGTAAAAACACCAACCTGTGTGTTTTTGTTCATAGTTAAAGCTGTACTACATGTAAAAACACCAACCTGTTTCTTTTTGTTCATTAAAAAGCTGTATTACAGTAAAAGTACCAACCTGTGTCTTTGTTGTTAAATCTGTATTACAGTAAAAGTACCAACCTGTGTCTTTGTTGAGGGTGAAGAAGGGGGAGTTGCCCCTGGGGACGGTTCGGTACGTGACCCTCCCGTTCTCCCCAGTGTCGGGGTCAAGGGCCGTAACCTTGACAACAGAGGTGCCAGGTGCACTCTGGGAGCTAAGGCTGACGGCGTAGCTCACAGGGTAGAAGACTGGTCTGTTGTCATTGATGTCCAGCAGGTCCACCCTGACGTAGGCCACAGAGTTCAGACCGCCCTGCAGGGGAACAGAAAGGAAAATCAAACAATCAATCAAAAAGACAACGCTCATTGGAATGGGTTAGATGTGTCAGTGACATTCTGTGTTGGTTTGTTGGAGATTTATGTGAAACCAATAATAAAACAATGGACAAATCCAGAATTTTCTGGGACAGTCACCACATGGAGTGTCCTGGGGTAGGAACGTTTTTTATTTCAACATGCTTCAGTTAAGCTGAGCACCTTTCCCCCTTTATATTAAAGCCCATCTGTAGTGAGTTAGGTGTTGAGTATGCACCTCTTCTAAGGACAAAAAGCTCTCTGTTCTACTAGACTTCGCACGCTGTTGTATATCACCAGGACAAAGTGGTAAAAAAACACATTTGACCACATTAATGGAGAGAGTTAAAATCAGCAGGAACCCTGGTAAAAACGTCTGACTCTGAAATCTAGTCCTGGCAGGTTGGTGCAGGGATACGGATTGATAGCTTCCCCAGGGAAACAGCAATCTGTCAGGATCTGTGGGGGTTGAGAGGGCTCGCTACTGCCACAGAGCAGAGAGCTCTGTTTCCCTGGCGGCTCGTTCTGAACAGAATACAGAGCAGGCTTTTCATTTGGCCGGACTGGTGAGAGGGTGGAGGAGGGAGGAGGGTTGGAGGGGGAGCAGCGGTCCAACTTATTAAATATTACTGCTATCTGCCTGTCTGACTGTATGTCTGTATGTCTGTCTGTGTCTGTCTGACTGAGTGTCTGTCTGCCTGTGTTTCTGTCTGTCTGTCTGCGTGTCTGTCTATCTGACTGTCTGTCTGCCAGTCTGCTTGACGTTGTAGGCATTTTCTCTCCCTCTCTCTTTCTCTCTCGCTCTATCACTCTCTTCTCTATCTGATTGTTTTACCATGACTGCAGTGATTTCCATTAATTTCTACCCTTTTACTTTCAAGTATGATTTGGCGTGTTACGCTAGAGGATGCTATCACAGCACAGTCCTGCCAGGGAGACTCATTCACAGCGCAGGCCTGCCAGGGAGACTCATTCACAGCGCAGGCCTGCCAGGGAGACTCATTCACAGCACAGCCCTGCCAGGGAGACTCATTCACAGCGCAGGCCTGCCAGGGAGACTCATTCACAGCACAGCCCTGCCAGGGAGACTCATTCACAGCGCAGGCCTGCCAGGGAGACTCATTCACAGCACAGCCCTGCCAGGGAGGCTCATTCACAGTGCAGCCCTGCCAGGGAGACTCATTCACAGCACATCCCTGCCAGGGAGACTCATTCACAGTGCAAGCCTGCCAGGGAGACTCATTCACAGTGCAGGCCTGCCTGGGAGACTCATTCACAGTGCAGCCCTGCCAGGGAGGATCATTCACAGTGCAGGCCTGCCAGGGAGACTCATTCACAGTGCAGGCCTGCCAGGGAGGCTCATTCACAGTGCAGGCCTGCCAGGGAGACTCATTCACAGTGCAGGCCTGCCAGGGAGGCTCATTCACAGTGCAGGCCTGCCAGGGAGACTCATTCACAGTGCAGGCCTGCCAGGGAGACTCATTCACAGTGCAGGCCTGCCAGGGAGACTCATTCAGACTCTTTTATTTGGCTGCACTAATGACAGATTTGCTGCTCTGCTGTGTTCTGCTCTGCCTGGCTGGGGAGCTGCTCCCCTCTCTACTAGCTATCCTGGCTCTGGCTCTATAGTTGCGTCTAATAGCCAGGGTTCTGCTAGCTATTTCTCTGCTGTGAACCCTGCTGTGAAATGTCGGTTAAAAAGATCCATTCAATTGTTGGAAGCGTCAATATTACCAGGGTGCTGGAGTTTTTCTTCTTTTAACCCTGCTGTTATAAACACTGTGATAAACACTGCTTTAAGAGATCACTGTCAGGGGTTTAATGTACTCACAGGGAGAGATCAGACTGCCACTCTATTCCCATAGGGCTCTGGTGAAAAGGAATGGACTATATAGGGAATGCAGACATTGGATGAGGATGGAGCGATAGCCAAGAAGTGGGTCTAGAGAGAGGAGGGTGGAGAGATGGCCAATAAGTGGGTCTAGAGAGAGAAGTGGGTGGAGAGATAGTCAAGAAGTGGATCTATAGAGAGAAGAGGGTGGAGAGATAGTCAAGACGTGGGTCTATAGAGAGAAGAGGGTGGAGAGATAGTCAAGAAGTGGGTCTATAGAGAGAAGTGGGTGGAGAGATAGTCAAGAAGTGGGTCTATAGAGAGAAGTGGGTGGAGAGATGTGGAGGAGGGGAGAAGAATAAACTCACCCCGTCCACTGCTGGACTTGTTCCGGAGAGGTTGAGGAAGGTGGAGGGAGAGATGGTTAGTGGAGGGTAAATGGAGGGAAGAGTGCAGAGGGAAGGAGAGATCAAGAGGGTGGAGAGATACAGTAGGAGATGTGTGGAGACTCACCCCGTCCACGGCGGTGACGGTAAAGTCGTAGCTGGTTGGTCCCTGGTCCCTGTCCAGAGCCACGTTGGTACAGATCTGTCCTGTCTCCTTCCCTACAGAGAACTGGGAGGGGACAGCACTGTTGATGCCTGACCCCAGAGAGTAGCTGATGGAGCCGAAGGAGCCACCGTCCGCATCTGTCGCTGTCACCTGCAGAGAGGGAGATAAAAGAAGAAAATGTATGGGTTAGACAGTTTGTCTTACGGGGATCTTTCACTGTTACGCCTACGAAGACACAAGAATCTTAGGAACTAGACAAGATAAGGAAATATTCACAAACTGTTGTAGGACATTGAATGTTGACTTCAAAAAATACAATTATTCCGCTACCATAAATTACTTTTGGACAGCTGAAGAAAGCACACAATTTTACTTCAGGAAATCTACCCTTCTAGTTAGACCAATGTAATTTAGCATGTACCCTGTAGGATCATTTTGAATAGTACCACTAGTATGAATGCGAACCCACACAGGACAGTACAGGACAGTACAAGACAGTACAGACAGTATAGTATAGGACAGTACATGACAGTACAGGATAGTACAGTTCAGTACAGTACAGGACAGTGACAGTAACAGTAACAGTACAGGACAGTACAGGACAGTACAGTACAGTAACAGTAACAGTAACAGTACAGTACAGGACAGTGACAGTAACAGTAACAGTACAGTACAGTACAGGACAGTACAGTACAGTAACAGTAACAGTAACAGTAACAGTACAGTACAGGACAGTGACAGTAACAGTAACAGTACAGTACAGGACAGTACAGTACAGTAACAGTAACAGTAACAGTACAGGACAGTACAGTAACAGTAACAGTAACAGTTCAGTACAGGACAGTAACAGTAACAATACAGTACAGTACAGTACAGGACAGTGACAGTAACAGTACAGGACAGTAACAGTAACAGTACAGTACAGGACAGTGACAGTAACAGTACAGGACAGTAACAGTAACAGTACAGTACAGTAACAGTACAGGACAGTGACAGTAACAGTACAGGACAGTAACAGTAACAGTAACAGTACAGTACAGTACAGGACAGTGACAGTAACAGTAACAGTAACAGTACAGTACAGGACAGTGACAGTAACAGTACAGGACAGTAACAGTAACAGTACAGTACAGGACAGTACAGGACAGTGACAGTAACAGTACAGGACAGTAACAGTAACAGTACATGACAGTACAGTACAGGACAGTAACAGTAACAGTAACAGTACAGTGCAGTACAGTAACAGTAACAGTACAGTACAGTACAGTAACAGTAACAGTACAGTACAGTACAGTACAGTACAGTACAGTACAGTGACAGTAACAGTACAGTGCAGTACAGTACAGTACAGGACAGTAACAGTAACAGTACAGTACAGTACAGGACAGTGACAGTAACAGTACAGTACAGGACAGTAACAGTAACAGTACAGTACAGTACAGTACAGTACAGGACAGTAACAGTAACAGTAACAGTACAGTACAGGACAGTGACAGTAACAGTACAGGACAGTAACAGTAACAGTACAGTACAGTACAGGACAGTGACAGTAACAGTACAGTACAGTACAGTACAGGACAGTGACAGTAACAGTACAGTACAGTACAGTACAGTACAGGACAGTAACAGTAACAGTGCAGTACAGGACAGGACAGGACAGTGACAGTGACAGTACAGTACAGTACAGTACAGTACAGTACAGTACAGTGACAGTAACAGTACAGTACAGGACAGTAACAGTAACAGTACAGTACAGGACACTACAGTACAGTACAGTACAGGACAGTGACAGTAACAGTGACAGTAACAGTACAGTACAGTGACAGTAACAGTAACAGTACAGGACAGTGACAGTAACAGTACAGTACAGTACAGTAACAGTAACAGTACAGTACAGGACAGTAACAGTACAGTACAGGACAGTGACAGTAACAGTACAGGACAGTACAGTACAGGACAGTAACAGTAACAGTACAGTACAGGACAGTACAGGACAGTGACAGTAACAGTACAGGACAGTAACAGTAACAGTACAGTACAGTACAGTACAGTACAGTACAGTACAGGACAGTAACAGTAACAGTAACAGTACAGTGCAGTACAGGACAGTAACAGTAACAGTACAGTACAGTGACAGTAACAGTAACAGTACAGTGCAGTACAGGACAGTAACAGTACAGTACAGTACAGTACAGTACAGTACAGTAACAGTAACAGTACAGGACAGTGACAGTAACAGTACAGTACAGGACAGTAACAGTAACAGTACAGTACAGTACAGTACAGTACAGGAGAGTGACAGTAACAGTACAGTACAGTACAGTACAGTACAGGACAGTGACAGTAACAGTACAGTACAGTACAGTACAGGACAGTAACAGTAACAGTACAGTACAGGACAGGACAGTGACAGTACAGTACAGTACAGTACAGTACAGTACAGGACAGTGACAGTACAGTACAGTACAGTGACAGTGACAGTAACAGTACAGTACAGGACAGTGACAGTAACAGTACAGTACAGGACAGTGACAGTGACAGTAACAGTACAGTACAGGACAGTAACAGTAACAGTACAGTACAGGGCAGTGACAGTAACAGTAACAGTAACAGTACAGTACAGGACAGTGACAGTGACAGTGACAGTAACAGTAACAGGACACTACAGTACAGTACAGTACAGTACAGTACAGTACAGGACAGTACGGGACAGTGACAGTAACAGTACAGTACAGTACAGTAACAGTAACAGTACAGTACAGTACAGTGACAGTGACAGTAACAGTACAGTACAGGACAGTAACAGTAACAGTACAGTACAGTAACAGTGACAGTAACAGTACAGTACAGGACAGTAACAGTAACAGTACAGTACAGGACAGTGACAGTAACAGTACAGTACAGGACAGTAACAGTAACAGTACAGTACAGTACAGTACAGTACAGTACAGTACAGTACAGGACAGTGACAGTAACAGTACAGTACAGGACAGTAACAGTAACAGTACAGTACAGGACAGTGACAGTAACAGTAACAGTACAGTACAGTACAGTACAGTACAGTACAGGACAGTAACAGTACAGTAACAGTAACAGTAACAGTACAGTACAGGACAGTAACAGTAACAGTAACAGTACAGTACAGTACAGTACAGGACAGTGACAGTAACAGTACAGTACAGTGACAGTGACAGTAACAGTACAGTACAGTAACAGTAACAGTACAGTACAGTGACAGTAACAGTAACAGTACAGTACAGGACAGTAACAGTAACAGTACAGTACAGTACAGTACAGGACAGGCCAGTGACAGTACAGTACAGTAACAGTAACAGTAACAGTACAGTACAGGACAGTGACAGTAACAGTAACAGTAACAGTACAGTACAGTACAGTACAGTACAGTACAGTACAGGCCAGTGACAGTAACAGTACAGTACAGGACAGTAACAGTAACAGTAACAGTACAGTACAGGACAGTGACAGTAACAGTAACAGTAACAGTACAGTACAGTACAGTACAGTACAGTACAGTGACAGTAACAGTACAGTACAGGACAGTAACAGTAACAGTACAGTACAGTACAGTACAGTACAGTACAGGACAGTGACAGTAACAGTACAGTACAGTACAGGACAGTGACAGTAACAGTACAGTACAGGACAGTACAGGACAGTACAGTAACAGTAACTGTACAGGACACTACAGTACAGTAACAGTAACAGTACAGGACAGTAACAGTAACAGTACAGGACAGTAACAGTAACAATACAGTACAGGACAGGACAGTGACAGTAACAGTACAGTAATAGGTAACAGTATAGGACACTACAATACAGTAACAGTAACAGTACAGGACAGTAACAGTAACAATACAGTACAGGACAGTACAGGACAATACACTACAGTAACAGTACAGGACAGTGACAGTAACAGTAACAGTAACAGTAACAATAACAATAACAATACAGTACAAGACAGTACAGGACAGTAACAGTACAGTAACAGTAACACTACAGTACAGTAACAGTAACAGTAACAATACAGTACAGGACAGTAACAGTAACAATACAGTACAGGACAGTAACAGTAACAATACAGTACAGGACAGTATAGGACAGTACAGTACAGTAACAGTACAGGACACTACAGTACAGTAACAGTACAGTACAGTACAGTACAGTAACAGTACAGTACAGTACAGTAACAGTAACAGTAACAGTAACAGTAACAGTACAGGACAGTACAGTACAGGACAGTAACAGTAACAGTACAGTAACAGTAACAGTAACAGTAACAGTAACAGTAACAGTAACAGTAACAGTACAGTACACTACAGTACAGTAACAGTAACAGTACAGTACACTACAGTACAGTAACAGTAACAGTACAGGACAGTAACAGTAACAATACAGTAACAGTGCAGGACACTACAGGACAGTACTATACAGTACAGTACAGTAACAGTAACAGTAACAGTAACAGTAACAGTACAGGACAATAACAGTACAGGCCAGGATGGTAACAGTACAGTACAGGACAGTAACAGTACAGGACAGGGCAAGGCAGGACAGGACAGTAACAGGACAGTACAGGACAGTAACAGTACAGGACAGTACAGTGCAGGACATTAACAGTAACAGTACAGTACAGTACAGGACAGTACAGTACAGGACACTACAGGACAGTACAGGACAGGACAGTACAGGACAGTACAGCACAGGACAGTACAGGACAGTACAGGACAGGACAGTACAGTACAGTACAGTACAGGACAGTACAGCACAGTACAGTAACAGGACAGTACAGGACAGTACAGTACAGGACAGTACAGGACAGTACAGGACAGTACAGCACAGGACAGTACAGGACAGTACAGCACAGTACAGTACAGGACAGTACAGGACAGTACAGTGCAGGACATTAACAGTAACAGGACAGTAACAGTACAGGACAGTAACAGGACAGTACAGGAGAGTACAGTAACAGTACAGTACAGTACAGTACAGTACAGGACAGTACAGGACAGTAACAGTACAGGACAGTACAGTAAAGGACAGTAACAGGACAGTACAGGACAGTACAGTACAGTACAGGACATTAACAGTAACAGTACAGTACAGGACAGGACAGTACAGTGCAGGAGAGTAACAGTACAGTACAGGAGCGTAACAGTACAGTACAGGACAATACAGGACAGTAACAGTACAGGAGATTAACAGTACAGGAGATTAACAGTAACAGAACAGTCCAGTACAGGACAGTAACAATAACAGTAACAGTACAGGACAGGACAGGATACCAAGTGTTGTTGGAGGGAGTCTTTTCTTCTCATCTGTGTTGTTTATCTGAGTTAGAGCACAAGCCACACCGCCTCCTCTGATAGAACGAGGCACTGGGGGAGGGAGGGAGGAGAGGATGACTTCCCCAGCCCTGCCTGCGTTTAGCCGGGAGAGATGCCAGCAGTAGAGACAGCCAGGCTGGTTCAGAAGTGGAGTGGCGTCTGTCTGAACAGCTCAGTGACAGGGAGGGAGGGGGGATAGGGAGGGAGGGAGGGCTGGGGAGCAGCAGTGTACCCCCCACAGCACGCCTCACTGCCTCCCTGCCTCACCACATTATAACTCTAACGTTCTACCCCTCAACGTCTGGTTCTAATACACCTCACATCTACAGTCCAGAGAGAGCTGAGAGCTGGGGCTGGTGGGTTCATAACAGACAGCCTCCACTCAGTTCAGCCCAACTCCCCGGCCAGCCACTAGTCAGCCGCGGAGAGGAGACTGTAGCAGTTCCCTGGATTAGACTAACCAAACAAGCCAATCAGAGAGCCTCCTGGGTACTGGCAGGGTAATCGTTTGCAAGTGTTGGCTCGGGATCGCAGCTAGAAAGAGATTACAGATGGGGTTAAGCCTCACAAGTTGATTAGAGTTCTCTCTTCCTTCCATCTCTACAAAAAAAGGGCGGGGGGGATCTCTCTGGGAAGGAAAGTACGACCACTACTACTGCAGTATGGCTGCTCTGTGCCTAAGAGGGCAGCTAGGAGAGAGCTATGAGAGACTGGGCCAAGGAAAATACATTCAGCCATGCTTATCAAAAGCACACACTTCCCTGTCCTGGCCTGGCCCTGGCTCCTGTGAGTGTACGAGGTGATGATGATTCTCAACTGAAACAGGATCTCTGTTCTCTATGTATCATGTAGCACACGGTGGTCGTCCGGAGCTGTGTGTGTGTATGTGTGCATACGTGTGTGTGTTTTTGTGTGTGTGTGTGTTTGGCCTAACGACAGCCAAAGGACAGTGAGAGAGCCAGCGAGAGAGCCTTTGATGTTGGCAGAGAGAGACACACACCAAAGAGAAGGCTAGTAAACCACAGGAGGGGTCAGAGACCGATAGCTTGTTGAGGAGAGGAGAGCATCTCTGTTAAAACACAGTGACTCTCTAGGCCTGTAGCTGTAGCTTCAATATTCTATTATCTGACAGGGGGCACGTTATTAATAACTACTGAACTACTGCACTGCTCCCTCTTGTTCTCACCACAGCAGCATGACTGAACCTGGACAAGTTGAACACTGAGTACTGGTCGTGTGTGTGTGTGTCTGTGTGTGTGTGTGTGTGTGTGTGTGTGTGTGTGTGTGTGTGTGTGTGTGTGTGTGTGTGTGTGTGTGTGTGTGTGTGTGTGTGTGTGTGTGTGTGTGTGTGTGTGTGTGTGTGTGTGTGTGTGTGTGTGTGTGTATGTGTGTGTGTGTGAGAGAGAGCTATTTGAGTAGACCCAAATGTAGCTTTCCATTTCAGCCACAACCAGGCACGGAGGAATGTTTATTTTCCTAGCCAATACCACCGTCATAAAAAATGGCACCTGTACAATACTCACATTAAATATTTATGATATGAGGGCTGACAAATGAACTGGTAGAATGCACCTGGGATTTACAGTGGAGGGGAAAGAATGGAACTATGATTTCAGAGGTAGAGGCTATGGAGTTCGCTACTCTCATATGAGCACAATTACAGTACTGCAGCAATAGTGAAGCTGGAGGGAAAACACTCTTCTGTAGCATAGCATTAAACAAGTGTCAGACACAAAAATAGTGAGGGTCTCCTGGCCGCATAGCCTGGATGAACAGTGGAGCAGTAAACTTACCCCCCTAA